>NC_142672.1:16445541-16583041 GCF_964200805.1 Pocillopora damicornis
GACACGCGGTTAACAATACTCACGGGCAAAGAGTTAAGATATAACTTATTAACTTTTACTATTTTTATCATCCAATTACAGGTCGGAGCCATTCCTGTATTTAGTCGCTTGTTTCCAGTGGTACCATTTGCGATTTTCCAAAAGTCAAACGACCTGATTGAACCAGACATGAACATTATAACATGCTTTACATGTGAAGAATACATTTTTGAGTTTAAATCAAGGAGATTTTGGAAAATTTTATTTGGCTGTTTCCTTCACCCTCGTCGATCTTAAATTTCTTGTTCAGTAGAGTTTTAGCTTTACACTCAAGCCGCTAAGACCTTCGCTTGCAAAGGTAAAAAAAACTTATGGATAGTATCGCCACTATAGTTCCCTTTTCATAGTGCTACTGGTTAGAAAGATCCCCTCTACTCCAAATAAGTCTTACACTCCCTTGAATCACTTTTTCCAAGAATACGTTTCCATTTATTTTTTTATCTGGTCTTGTACCTCTAGCTGGTAGGATCTTAACAGGCTCAGAAAATACTACCGGCTAGAGGTACAGCTTGCATATTTAGTCAACTTAGCCCAATTTTCGTTGCGGTTTGCTCCTCATTTTACTTCTCTGTACTCCACATTTTACTTTTCTGCACTCCAAATTTTCCAGTCCTTGAAATAATTTTTTTAAAGAATACATTTAAATTTTTGTTATTTGGTCATGTACCTCTAGCTGGTAGGATCTCAGAGGGCTTTTAGAAAAGACTTTTAGCGAGAAGTACAGCTTGCATATTTAGTCAACTTTGCCAAATTTTTACTGTGGTTTGCTCCACATTTTACTTTACTGCACTCCAAAGTAGTCTTACACTCCTTGGAATCATTTTTTTCATGAATACATTTACATTTTGTCCTGTCTTAATTAGCCTTAAACCTCTACCTGGTAGGATCTTAGGAGGCTTAGGAAATACTTGAAGTACAGCTTGCATATTTAATTGACTTTGCCCAATTTTTATTACAGTCTGCTTTGCATTTTACTTTTTGGCATTCTATTTTAGTCTTATACTACTTTGGAATTACTTTTTTAAAGAATATCCTCTTGTTCCTTGGTTGTGTACCTTCCACTGCTTATTTGATGGCACAGCACACAAGCTAGGAGCATCAAATTACTCTTTAGGGAGAATCAGTTGAAACTAAAGCAGGCATTATCAAGCAATGAGTAAAGGGTCTCTGATTGGTGTGCAAATAAAGAAGGTTTGATTTCTTTTTAATAATAGCTATTTTTATTAAAAAATACAAAAAATAACACAAGCATAGGTTAATCTTATTTATTTAATAGTATAAATTCTATACATATAGTAGATGACCATATTTTGCCTTAAGGTTTTCATACAGTGATACATGCTGTTAAATATCATTTAAAATACAGAGAAAAAATGTCAATTTGGTGAATTAAAATCATGTTACCCTATGACTACCTAAAGATGACTTGATTTAAGTATTTCAGACAATGGTTGGCCTTGTCAGCAATACCTCTAATCAAACACAAACATGAAAATTGAGACTGTTCCTTTCTAAGAAATTCCACTCATACTTATGCAGAGTATTACATGACAAACTTAAGTAAATCTGGTTAACATGTTCAAGTCTTAAATTAATTTCAAGTCAAATTAATTTAAAGCTTGCTATATTTGTATTGAAATAGATCCACAACCAAAGGAAATACAAATCTGACTAGTTTAAAATGTTTTTAACTTGAAATTCATTTAAAACAGCAAAGTTAATGATTTCAAGCTTACTTCACACACGTAAGCTGTCCCTCTGGCTGGTGGTGTTTTCTGAGTAAGATCCTACTAGCCAGATGAACAAGGCTGCAAAGACAGAGGCTTGTTTTGGGACCAGACAGTTTATTAAATGTATATATCCCATGCAAAAAACACACTAGACTTCGACTAGACTATTACATATCTAAGATATTAGACAAATACACTAAACCAACGGTCCAATAATCAAGAATAAATTACAAACATGAATGAGATTAAGATACAATCAAAACTGTCAATGGTGTGGGTGGGAGGGAAACTAAAACTTTCTTAAAGCTAGAAATGGGTACATGTGTTTCTTGCATTTTAAGTGCTTGTGTTTGAGACCAATAATTGGTCTCAAACACAATTATTATTATTACACAATTATGAATTATTATGGCCGAGAAAAGGCCTATTGTTGCATTACACAACGTTAACTAATTGTGAGTGTTATATGATAAATGTACTATCTTGATCATTGAACGAAGGACAGTTTATTTAGAGCAATGAAAGGAGTCACTTGACCAACGAATGACTCTACACTGCACAGGGCGACACACCGAGTAAGCCACAGGTAGCCCAAGCTCCAGCTATGAGATGATCATCTTGCGTAATAAGAGTCATGGCGAAATTACAAGAATTTGTATGAGAATATTTACGGCGGCCCTTAGGAATAAAAAATACGGTCAAATTCTCAATAAAAATACTTCACCTTACCTCCACGGTGCATCGCTTGCTATCTGACCGCTTACTATGTTGAAAAGAACCCATTTTGGCGAGGTTTACTACGTACATAAGAAAGCCCTGTACGTAGTAAACCTAGAGAGGGGACTGGAGATGGTTAACGCGCCAAAATGGGTTCTTTTTAGAACGGTCAGATAGAAAGTGATGCACTTGATTTGGAGATTCGGACTCCCTAAGAAACTTTCCCTTTAAGCATCGTTTGTCTCATATTTGGTAATTAATTCTATTCGCAAGCTTTTCGTCGATGTTTTTTTCAATCACAACACAACATTCCTCAATAAAGGTAAAGAAAAACAGCCATTTCTTTCCAATTCTGCCGCATTTATTATAGCAAGTCGCACAGTGTACGCAAGAATTAGGTGCGAACAAACTACTGCATTCAGTTTCATTTGTTTTCAAATCACATTCGCCTCGACAGTCTGAAAGTATCTTGCGAATGTTTCTTCAGAGAGTTCGAAGCACCCGTTTAATAATCGAGTGTAAATTGGGGCTGACAAGCGTACACGACTTTCGTAGTACGTCAAGTTTTCTGTATATTTGTTTTAAGTGTTAAAGGCTCACACGGCTCCAAAGGATGTCGGTTTTCTTGCCTTCGTTATAATTTTGCTTTTATGAGTATGTCTTTGAGTGGACGCCCCTTTCTGTATGATACTTTACTTTGTTCCAGAGCGGGCGGTGTCTGGTATCGAGAGGTTGAAATCTTTTTAAACTTCTGCAGAGAATTTTAATGTTAGAAGAAGTCTTCCATGCGCCGGGAAGGCCGCCCTGACCTCTTCCTACCCAAATTTTGGTTAGAGCCTCTTCTTCCTCCCAGTCAAGATAGCATTCTAGATTTTCTTCAGTTTCATTTGTTTCCAAATCACATTCACCTCGGCAGTCTGAAAGGATCTGGCAAAATCTTTCTTCAGTTAGCTCTTAACGACCGTTGAATAATCGTATCGAATCTTTATCAATTTCACAAATAACGTCACTTTTCTGGCATTTTGCTTCTTCGCTAGATGTTTCGAAGAGAAAAGAACTTTTATCTATGATGACATATTTAGTGCCAAAGAAATCATTTGCTTCTATCGTACGTGAAATGAAGATGGAGAAAAAGTCAGATTTGCATTTGATTACGTAAATTTCAGTATATGATGTGATCATGTCCAGGCAAGGGTACGGGCTCTATAGCTATTGCCTGGTGGATGCATCGGTGTATCTGCCTCCTTTTCAGAACTCACAGCCTTAAAAGCTCCTGTATTGATGTGAGAGCTTGTTCCTCGGTGCTGTCGTTTGCATCCGCCGAGGTGTACATATAGAAGGGGAGAGTGCCAGCCTTGTCTTTCGTGAAAGAATTTCGCACGGACTGTTTCCTGACCCCTCGTTCAAATTAATTTCTCCAATCGTTAAGACGTTTGATGTCCTCCTTATTCAGGAACGTAGTTGGCTCTTATGGCACCGGGAGAAAGTCTTCGTACTTTATTGAAAACTGTGATGGTAGCTCATGGTGTTGTTTCTCCCGAGCGAAGCAAATATATCCAGGCCGAGCAATTCTCTTTAGGGTCTCATCTGCTGCCTCGGCGATGTTCATCGCACCTCCAGCACAGTGGGTGTGTTTGTCACCTGTTGCATTTCACCATTGAAATACTTGTTAACGAGTGTAAGAAATATTCTTACGTCAACAACTTCGAGCAGATGAGGACATTCTTTACTTAGTTGTGTTCGGAGGCGATGAAGGAAGTTCTTGATGAAAGTTACTGAGGCGACCGTCTTCTCAGCTAGGGCTCCCTGAGGCCTTTGCATCGTTCCAGAAACTTTAAACTTGGCCTTGGCGTTTTGAAGTATCTGCATTAGGGTTTTTCCGCTTTCTCAATGCGTTGCTCGGCTTTTAAGAGAGATGGCAACTCGGCATGACCTAGAATATCAGAATGAATATGGAAGGTACGATAAATGTCTTCCACTACTCTGACATACTTTATCAAAGCCGATATCTTGGTAATAAGCCTGACACTTTTGCTGCTTGTGTCAACGAAAAATATTGTTCCTTTCTCAGAAATCATCCCTGTTGGGTGAAACACTCTTGCTACATCGATGAACCCGTCCTCTGCTCCACTCGTACCATCACCAATGATTGTGTCCACTTTCTCGACTTCTTTCTTTCCATCTAAGACAGATGCTTCAAGAGAAAACTGTTCCAACGTGTGTGATGTGGTATCTGTGAAAATGACTGAATGACAATTCAAACTCACTCCGTGAATTTGGCTGCACAAGGTACTTCCGTTTTTAGGTTTAGAACGACCAGGCCCCAAATGTCCCGTAATCAGCAAGCAACAGCTTCTGCTGGCCCTCAACGACAGTCCAGTCGGATTGACGTTTTCCTTTAGGTTCATGACCGTTCGCACATTGCACTCTAGCTTAAAGTCAGCCCTCTCTACTCTTACTTCTGCTAGTTTCTTGTTCCCAGTGTCAGCAATGAAAAGAATCATCTGCACAGCTGGTCGTTGCCACCGGTGTTTTAAAGCATGGTACCAGATCCAGCTTTGTTCTCTTGCTGGTCACATTTTTTCTAGTTACTCTGTAGAAAAACAGTTATGGCAGATTTCAACTCTTCTCAGCTATAGTGTTGGCCATGTTCGTAATCAACGTGTACTTCATGTCTGGCGTCAAATGCTTCCATCTCTGCCTTTTTCATTGCCCCAATCTTAACTTACAACTTGGAATGCAGGTCTAGGCAGTAAACATATCCCCATCCTCTCTGCAACAATGACAGTTCCGTGAACCATTGCCACTGCCATAGGATTGGTGTAACCAGTTGCTGCTACTTTCACTAACGCTGGGTAATGAAGACGAACTTCAGCAAGCGTTCCTTTCTGGCTATCAAAAACATACAATTTGCTCATGTCCTCTGTGTCTTTCATCAGGTCGACTGGAAGTTTCTGTCAGTAGAGGGCTTTTTCAATTAAAAATAATGGCGTGCGACTGATTAAAATGGCGTGCTTGATAATCTTTCACAAGAGTACACAAGAAGTTTTGGACCGGCGTGTGAAATCTGATACTTTTGCACAAGCCATCCCTTAGTGCCAATTTTGTGACGTTTCTGTACCTCATTTTTGAGAAACCATTTGGTCTCTTGTGAGTGTGAGGTTTCATTCTTTGCATTTATTGTCTATATCTTTTCATATCTACAACATTAGTACACGTTTGATTTGTGCTATGTTGTACTATGTTGCACTCCTTTGCATAAGTTGTCCAGATTGTGCAATGTTTATCATTGACTGAATTTTCTGTATTTATTTGACAGCGCTTCACCAGTACCAAATACACAGGTGGTGATTCCTCTCCCAAATCGTCCTACTTCAAAAGTTGAAAAATGTGGCGATCTTTTTCTTGAGAGAATTTTGGGAACTGCGAATATGTTAAATTACCGTGTATAATACAGTCAGTACAGGAAATCATACCTATCGTGTAGTTCGTAATCTTTTGCTATCATTTTGTCTTTGTTGTCCATAAATTCCAATCTGATGGCTTGCTATACTGTTTGACTCCCTATCCTAATGGGAAGTGCCTTAGCCTTGTCCAAAATAAAAAATTGCGTCGAAACGTGAACCGCTCCGCACTCTTCAACGCACCCACTGGAGCAGCATTGCTTTGAAACAAGTTTGCACCACGAGGCAAAATCTTCAGTAATTTGGGATGTGCAATCGAACGGAGCGAGCTCCCAAGAAGGTCTTCCATGAACGGATTTTTCGTGGCCACAACGAAAAATACTAAGGCCGATCAACATAGTCTTTGACGACATTTTACCTAAATGACCATGAATCGCTTTCTTTGCTGGAGATTTTCGACAGCTACAGCTTACCAGACACTGAAGTATAAGTGTACATGTCTCATGTGTCATGCTATCTCATGACCTATGACGTAATAAATTGAAGGGAATTTCAAATTCACCGCGAGTAATGCTGTTTTTCAAGCCCGAGTCTTGCTTCCAAAATTTTCTTTTAAGCATCGGCGGATGTTAAATGGAAATTTCAAAACCTTGCTTGATAAATGTTTTTGACTGAATAATACCCAGTAATATACAACAAACTATCGCCTTATTTATTTCTGCTCCCGCTTCCCGCCTCCTGTTCTCCAGCTTCCCTCCCTCTCCCGCCCCTGTTCTCCCGGGCTCCCGCCCCCCTGTCCCCCTCCATTATTAACTGTTGAGGGATCTGAAATAACACCCTAACAATTACGAAGACCTCTAGACCTCTGTCTTCAGACAGGTCATCTCCAGCTGCCAGTTCGTATGCATTGGCGATACGCATGTTTTGAATTAAAAACATACTTCAGTACGCACTGAAACGCAAAGTAGTATCTATTTCTACGAGAACGTTAAGGATGATGTTTTCACTCAGTTCTGTCGGGGAGTCCATTAGATTTTATTAGGATATCTTTTAATGACTTTCGTTTGTGATGTGATAATAAGGGTTAGTTTTAAGGTATTATTTCCCTGTCTGAATGTTCTTGAGGTTTGGCAAAGCTGGATGAGATTGTGTTACAGAAGTTAATATTTTCATGTGTATTTTCTTGTTTTAAAGTATACTGTCTCTCCCCCAGAATGTTACTCCAGAGATACGTTTCTCAAAACCTTATTCTAGGTATCCTTTATTCTTTAAGCATATTTTAAACTCTGTACGTTTTTTTATTAACGTGGAGCGTGACGAATTTGGTCTTAAGAGGCGTAACGGCTTCTCCTTTCGCGAATCCCGTATTTACGCCTTTAAAGTGTATTACATGAGATATAGTTCGTGCATTAGAAGGTGGCTGTCTCTTTGTAATGCGTTTGCATGTCAAGGGTCGAATACCCGTTAAATAACTCGCGAATTTAAATTATTCACACGGCCATCGGCTAAGAGTGTAACTACTGCTAAATGAAGATTCTTAAGCAAGGCTGCAATTTCGATTATTTCTGAATCTCTCCAGTTGCCTCCTAACAACGAATTCGCCAAGGAGAAATAACAGGAGTCGTACAGGCCCGCAAACACTTTTTAACTCTCGAAGGAGCAGCAACAGACAGTGAATCTCCATTACATTCCATGTTTATTAATTCTGAACTTACTTCTCTTCACGACCATGATGCAACGCTACCGGTGGCGCTACGAACGGTATGTTTTTCGTGTTCACTATATGAAGAATCTTACTCTTCCAGCTAAGTCCGCAAAGAGATGCTGTAAACGCGCCTGCAGTTCAGAGTGTCCCATCCGAGAACAGATAGAGAGCAAACCATTATATCTAGAAAAAGACTATAAGTCTATTTTGGGACTTTCCCATCAGTTTTCCTATTTTAGTCGAAAAAGTAAGTCCGTTGAAGTTGAAGCGATGAATAGTAATCTACTACTTTTCTCTCTGGAATGCAACCTCTCTCCCTCCCCGACAGGGATCGCTTTCCTAACTTTCGCTGGCATTTGACATTAACCATGTGCGTTTCAGTCATATGTGAGTCACAGTGTCAACTGAAGTGATTGAATTTTTCATTTAAAAATCAATATTTGTATTGGTCGTGACACTTCTTTTACAGAAAATCAACACAGAAGGCACAGGGAATAGACAATCACATTTGTAACACCAAAATGGCCTTGGAAAACGTAATGAAGCGGATCAAGAGAGCTTTCACTAGCGTCTCTGTGATCACATACGTACTAGTGGTAATTTTTGGTACAGGCTCGTGGATAGCGGTGAACGGACTTTGGGTCGAGTTACCCATCATTGTCCAAGAAATTCCTGAAAGCTGGTCTCTCCCATCCTACCTGACTGTTATAATCCAAATGGCAAACATAGCTCCGTTAGCTTTTACCCTTGGAAACAAGTTCTTCCCTCGTGTGGTCCACGAGATTCCCGTCATTTATGTCAGCTTGGGAATTGGCGCGGCGTCCTGTGTTTTGTTGGCATTTTTTTGGAAGGAAACGTCCTACATCGCCGGAGCTGAACGAAGCACTACACTCTTAGCATTGTGTTTCTTTCTTTCCATGGTTGATTGTACCTCGTCTGTTACGTTCCTACCATACATGGCAATCTTTCGAGAGGTTTACATGAGCCCATATTTCGGAGGTGAAGGACTGAGTGGTCTTTTGCCGAGCCTAGTGGCATTAGGACAGGGCGTGGGAGGAGGCACCCATACCTCTTGTCCCACTGAGAGCCCTACACAGGCTCCTCTGAATGCCACTAATGGAACTTCAGCCAACAATACCGACCCTGGTGGCAGGGGACCTGGTCCAAACTTCCCTGCAGAGGGGTTTTTCTGGTTCCTGGCTGGGATGATGTTAGCTTCTGGGTTGGCCTTTCTAGGGTTGAATTACCTTCCTTTAGCAAAACGGCAGCAAGTGAAGAAGAACTATGATGAAAATGGCCAAGAGGCTCAGAGTAATGACCAAACCATCGAACTTGTTGCAGACGATGAGCAAAAGGACAGCAGGCAAAATTCCCATGACAATAAAGATCATACAGTGGAAAGTTTGTCAACAAGTGGCACTGTGTTCCTTTTTGTGATTTTAGCATTAGTCAGTGGCCTGAGTAATGGTGTGATACCTGCCATCCAGTCATATGCCTGTATTCCTTACAGCTACTACATCTATCATTTGACCCTCACCCTGTCCAACATTGCCAATCCAGTCACCTGTTTTGTGTTTCCATTTATCCGCACTACCTCAACAGTGATCATAGCAGTGCTGAGTTGTATCTATTTTGGAATGTGTACGTACATTCTCATCGTGGCATCACAGAGTCCAAATGTGCTACTACGATGTGGAGATTCTGGGGCAGCCTTGATAGTGAGTACATAATATATTGTTTCAGTGTTAAGTTAGATTTATTCACTACAATCAAACCTGCATTAAGCAGCACCATACTAAGTGGTCACCATATATTATGCAGTCAGTTTTCAAAGTTGCAAAATTTTTTCCCCATAAACACTGTAACTTTTACTTTTATTAAGCAGTCACCTCTATGGAATGGTCATGGTCACCCTTTCTGAGCCCCAACAGCCTGTTTGTATTTTCCTCTGTTTTCAACAGTCACTTAAAACTGAATCTCTCAAATAAAACTTAGAATAATCTCTGAAGTAAAATTTGAGCCATGTCTATCTCCCAGAGTAATGTATATTTGTTCATTAAGTGGTCAATTATGGCATAAAACTGTGGTTTAATTATTTTAATTATTTTTTTCTATGGTAGCAATCTTAGTGTGAAATTTGTGTTTCTGGGGCACATGTGGCATTTTAAAATCCATTCTGTTTTCAAATTATTTTTGATCGAATATTTGAGAAAAAGGACAGTGAATAAAAGATCCAAACCAACTTTTTGGCTTTGAAATTATGTTCCTGAACTGGCAAATATTCAGGCACAAAATGTCTGTATGTGTCTTGGTTGCCTAGTGACCTCTGAGTGCCTGGCTTTAATGTCTTTTCTTTTTATTAGTAATACCAATATCTCCTACTTAAATACTTTACACAATGGCAATTGGAGTTAAAATCTTATACACTATGATAAACTGTGCACCACACATTTAAATTTGATAGTGTAAAAGACTGAGCCTCAATTGTTTCTTACTATAGGGGAAATAGTATTTAATTAACACATTTAAAGGTTATTATGTCAAGGCTTACACTGATTTATTCATTTTATTTACACATTTTGTTCTTTTTCTTTGGAAGGTTTTCATCAGCGTTAGTGCTGTTGCTGTGGTAACATATGTCAAGGTTGCTATTGGAGGAATCATGCGTGAGAAAGGTCGTAAGCACCTCTTGTGGTATGGTGTTAGTGTTCAAGCTGGGTCTTGTGCTGGTGCTCTGGCAATCTTCGCTCCCGTAAATGTTTTCCATTTCTTTAAGCAAGCATGAGATGTACTGAACGAAAATAGATGCATGTTTTCTCCAAGAAATTAATATATCGGACATTAAAAGTAAAAGATTTCTTTTCACCTAAAGCAATCTTATGACAATTCTTCAAATTGTTCCTTGTGTTTCTGTACACTTCATCGATTTTTAGAGTTTAACAGGTTTTGGATGCTTCTTTTTGTGTTGTTGTTGTTGTTTTCTTTTCAATGCATTACAGCTATTCGCAGGCCTCAATGCCATAAAAATTTTGGTTGTGATGGGATACACAGAAAAAATTTAAAGTTTTGTGGTCTAAATTGCTCAGTACTCAGGTAACAAGTTGTAACATATTAATTTTTGAGTGTTAAAATGTCCAAAGAGAAGATGCCATAAAATTTTGTGTAACTTTGCTTAAAATTTTATTTCCTTTATTTTGTTTCTTGCTTCTTTTTTAAACAACTGAATGTTAATTCCAGTGACCAGTTTATGATTTTAGGTAGCCTGATGGTGACTGGAGCTTTGAGCCACAATTAATGTAGAGAAAACTAAGATAAATTTAAGTTATTAGGTTAAAACAAGAATCCACCTAATTCTTGTCATTAATAAACCAATTTCAAAATTGTATTCCTGTTATGTAGATGTTAAATTCTAACCTAATTATATTTATAAGAAAGTTGTAAGTTTTAAGGAGCTCTTTCACTGCTTATGGGGAAAGATAAGTTGTTTGTCAGGTGAATTGTTGCATTCTTATTGTTGTGATCCTACTAAGGGTGAGAAAAATTGAAGAGCAATTTAAACATTCCCAGTTTGGATGGATGTAGTCATATTTATGGCTGTTGTCAACGAGAATTCATAATTGTTTTATCATCCCCAAACCACCTTCAGAGATTTACAGTTATTGTACTTGGTATTTTTTCGAAAACCACAATTTCAAAGTTTTGCAGTAAGTGTACAGCCTGGCATCCTGTGTCCCCCACCTTTCCTTGACTAAAACATTGCTATATCCATGATGTTTTCTTGGGGAAAGCCCCTTTACTTGCAATGTGCCTTTGTCCACCCAAGAGTATATGATTGCTAGAGAAGCATGTTAACCAAGCAATGGATTGGCATTGTGTCAAATGTGGGGGGGGGGGGGGGGGGCATATTACTTGTCCCCCTAAGCAACTGGATCCTGGACAAGCTCTGATAGAGTGGGGCAGTTTGCTGCTAATCTGACCTTACCTTACCTCTCTGTATACATGACAGGGAGTTTCTAGGATTCCTCCCTGTATATGAGTGAACTAACTGTTTCTGAGAGGGTTCACTGGGAAAAATATTAGGTAGGGTTGTGTCCAAAAAGCCTGAGAATCCTGTTTAGAGCAAAATCAATTCATTTTGCTAACTTGTTCAAAACAAACAATTGTTACAGATTCTGTCCTGTTAATTCCCCCAACACCCCCCCCCCCCCCCCCCAGGCATGTCCAGCATAGTCTAATAGAATATTTTGAATTGGAATTGAACAACCAATAATAAACATATAAGTCGTGCATTACCGACGTTCTTACCATAGTACATGACGCCTTTGGCCCCCAAGGACATCCTGCTCAAGAAAGTCACAATAGTAAATATGTCTTCCATGCTTAGGACTCGAGACCTTGCAGGCCCATACTACATTTGGCGGCATTTAGGGAGCACCTCACCTCCTGTATTTGTCATGCCTATCAATCACTAACGAAGAAATTATTGGCATGACAGAAGTTATTTTATCACCAGAATTTCTTGGAAACAATTCTGGTAACTTTGACTATGGTACTCTATATAGGGAAATGTCCCTTTACCCAAACCTTCAAAAAAAGTCTCGTATTAATCCGGTTTGTATGCTTCTCGGAGAATCAACTCTTATTCAAAAACACGATTTCCAGGGTCCTCCTAGCGTGGTAATATATAAGACTTGGATTCATTTTTTAGCTTTGAATTTTAATAGAAACAAGATCAGTTCTACAGCTAATGCAGGCACACTTATAATTGAAACAATGTATTCACAGCAAAGAATACTATTTCAGATAAAGGTATTATTAACTTCTCTGGGGACTTGAAAGAGAGAAGTCTGGATACCCATGCTCACGTCATCCAATACAGCACAAGTCAGAAAATATTTCCAAATCCAAGAGCACTTCACTTGTTCGTTGCTGGATTAAGATGGTGGCTTGGCAAGCCTTTGTATGTAGACATTATCGCTCAAAAGAATGTAGTCTCCCAGGTTACAAATGAATTGTATTGCACTGAGTCTTCCTAAAACCTTTTTTATCTACTTTGAATTTGTTGATTGGCCAACACGTGATAGTTAGATTCATTTCTTTCTGTAATATATGAGTGAATAATTGCTTATAAACACACATTATAATTTGCTTTGAAATCCAAGCTGTCTTACCAATTTTAGAGGATCTCAGAATACTCCGGCTGCACTTAAAGCAAAAAAGCTATCCTATTAAAGAGTCTACTTAAGCTGAGTAGTCCAATAATCTAAAAAGTCTAAAAAAAATTGAAAAGTCTGTAAGACTTTACAATAGCTTCCCTTGAAATAAAACTCGCCAGTTTAAGTTTTTTCTTCTTAGAAGCTTTCACGTAAGATTTTTAACCTATCTATAGAACTTCGATTCACTTAACCAACGGAGAGTCTGAACCGTAAATCCTTTGGTAAGGAGCAAAGAGCTTCAATGACTTTACGTCACAGCCTTAAGAGTCTTCACCGACTCGTTCTCACCAGTTGATAAAGAAACCTGATTTGAAACCCCAACTTGACTTCTACCAGCCTGAGAGGAAGTGACCATTCTTATTCCTTTAATGAAATTAAAAAAAAAAAAAGAAAAAGGAAAAAGAAAAAGAAAACTTCTCTCACGTTGCCTTTGCAGAGTTTCTAAACAACGAAACGAATTCTCTTCCTACATAGCGGCGAGAATCTAATTTGTGACCTTTCGATGCTGTATGCCATGCTGGTTAAAAAACATGCGGTAACATCTATGCATAAAATTGTCCTTTAAATCTTTGGAGACCTCAGTGAAGCACAAGACAAAGCTCTCTTCACGTTCCAAGCTATACAGTGTTTTTACGGGAATACTTTCACTCTTGTTTAAAGTAATGGTAGATGTTTACGGGAGCAAACATGGCTAATGCTCCCACACATGAACCAATCTGTTCACTTACGCCATACCACAACAAATGCCTGCGTCCTTTCTCTCGCATTATTCCTCCAATAGCAACTTTGATGTAAGTTACCACAGAAACTGCACTGACACTGATGAAGACCTTAAAAAAAAAGGAGATACATATTCATAGATACATATTTCCATGTTGAGTAAGTGACGAGACGCCATGTTGAAAACTATGACTGAAATAGTTAAACACGAGCAACGCTGATCATCGTCGGCCATACTTGTTTTTGTTCTTGCAGGGAAATAAATTAGTTCTCGGTCCTTTTCGGAATAAAAATATGCCAGGCATTGAATGCAAATTTAGTAGTCTTAGCGCGAAAACTAAATTAAAGCAAATCAAAATTCTGACATCATGTCATCGCTCTGCCTCGAAAAATCCCAAAGATTTACTTGCAGGTCTTCTTTCCTTTTTCTTTTTATCAAATAGAAGATCTGCGGTGCTCAAATTGTACAAGTCATGGTACGAACCACTCTTCTTTGCAGATCGAGCCGTAATCGCCGGCATATTGACTCAATTCTATTCTATTGTTCCGGAGTGTAATACGATATACCGCTGATAATTGTTAGCGGGCTCGAAATGTCCTTTATTTCTGGCGATGTTTCTCTCCCTGGGGCTCCTCGAGGAAAACTCACGCAACGATGATTGCAGAGGCAAATAACGATCGATAGCAAAGGCAAATAAAAGAAGCTGCCGCAAAACTGGTCTTGTTAAATGTCATTCACTGCTTTCAACATGTCAAATGTAGGCCATTTAGCGAAAGCTTAACATTAAGCTCGTTCGTCCTACGTTTCGCACAGCTTAGCGAAAGTTCGAAACTCTGAGAAAGAATCGCTAAGAATCCTAGGCCTCAGGGCAATTATGCATACGAAACACCTACATGGTCCAAAGACGTTATCCAGGAGCCTACAAGATTTCTCAAAAAATTTTCGGGATCTTCAGTCAGTTTTCGGTGTTAGGTAATCAGGCAGTACTTAACCAGCTTGGTGCGATGATTATTTCATTGCATTTGCTCATATAAAAGTTAACCGAAAAGGAATTGGTTAATTACTTCATCGGAGGATATACTTACAATCAAAACAGCGCCAGAATCGTTACAGCGCAACAGCACATTTGGACTTTGTGATGCAACGATGAGAATGTAGGTACACATTCCAAAGTAGACACAACTCAGCACTGCTATGATCAGTGTTGAAGTAGAGCGGATGAATGGAAACACAAAACAGGTGACTGGATTGGCAATGTTGGACAGGGTGAGAGTCAAATGATAGATGTAGTAGCTGTAAGGAATACAGGCATATGACTGAATAGCTGGTATCACACCATTACTCAGGCCACTGACAACAGCTAAGATAGCCATAAGGAATATGGAATCTTTCGTGGTCGTCTTGTCAGGATCAATGGAACCTTGATTAGATAGTGGATTTGAGCCTGGTGAGCTGCCCTGCTCATAAGAGACAAGCTCTAAGGTGGAACGCTGGCCTCCGTCGGGAGAAACTTCGTAAATCGTCTTCACTTGCTGTCGTTTCGCCACAGAGAGATAATTCAATCCCAAAAAGGCCAACCCAGATGCCAACATCATCCCAGCCAGGAACCAGAAAAATCCTTCAGCGGGAAATTTTGGGCCGGGTCCCCAGCTGCTAGAGTCAGTGATGTTGGAGGTTCCATTTGTGGTGTTCACGGGAGCCCGTGTGGGGCTCTCACTGGGGCAAGGGGTATGAGACCCCCCGCCCACACCCTGCCCCAATGCCACCAGACTGGGTATCAGACCACTTAAACCTTCCCCTAGGAAATATGGGCTCATGTAAACTTCTCGAAAGATTGCCATGTATGGTAGGAACGTCACAGACGATGTACAATCAACTACAGAAAGGAAGAAACAGAGGACTAACAACGCTGTGCTTCTTTCAGCTCCGGCGATGAAGGACGTTTCTTTCCAAAAAAATACCAACAGAACACAGGAAACCGTGCCAATAAACAGGCTGATGTATATGACGGGAATCTCGTGGACCATGCGAGGATAAAACTTGTTCCCAAGTGTAAAAGCTAACGGAGCTATGTTTGCCAGTTGGATTATCACTGTCAAGTAGGATGGAAGAGACCAGCTTTCAGGAATTTCTTGGACAATGATAGGTAATTCGACCCAGAGCCCGTTGATGGCAATCCATGAAGCTGTGCCAAAAATGACAACCAATACGTATGTTATAATGGAGATATCAAGGAATGCTTCCTTGATGTGATTCTTGAAGCTTTCCAAGACTGGCATTTTGACAGAATGTTATGCAATCGCTCTCAGATTCCTGTTACTTTGCAGTTTTAAAGTATTCTCAAATAGCACAAACTTATGAAAAGTTGAATAAATCTTGGGTCGGGTTAAGTTGTAGTCGTATATTTAACTGCTGTTAGTCTGTTTACCCTCTTGTAAAGCAGAATTGATTTGATGATGGCGTGAGGCGTCTGTATTATGTTCCCCGTTACGCACTGATTGAATGCAGTGAGTAGCGTGGCTTATTTATGTAATAACATTCTGTTTTGAAAGGGGGAGGGTGGGGGGCGGTGGACACCTATCAAACTTGGCGCTATCGTGGTCTGACAAAAAGCTACCCCTCTTGTGTTTTAAATTCACATCTATCCCTCCTCAATTATACTTCACTTAATATTAGCTCTCGATATTTATACCTGATTGAGATTAAATTCTTTTCCTCACCTTCCCCACCCTTTATAAGCGGACGTTTATTTGAATAAGAGGACTATGAACTCTTGCAAGAACTTAAACGTATGAGACTTTGGACCCTTTGATCTCGTTTCCCAGACACCAAATCAATCTAAAACGAGTGAAATCTGTCTCCAGCTAGCAGTTACTGATTAAGTATTTTAAAATCAACGATAACTTTTGATCTTGGCCAGAGCTTGACGAATTCAAGTGCTGTAATATTATCAAACTCGTAAATTATTGTTTGCCAAAGAATACTTTGAGAAGATTGTGTTGTGTTTTCAATCTACTTATTCATTTGTCTTCTATTGTTCATCAGAAATTCGTCAAAGAGGCACGGTGTTTACAGTAAAAGAGTAAACTCGACGGATAAAATTCGTGTTTAACACCGTTCTTACTAAAAATAGACAAGCTGTTACTATTTTAATTTTGAACACTTAAACAAAAATCAAACGGCGTGTTATCTTTAGCCAAGTTATTTTACTTGCAAATAGTCTGCGGTAAACAGCCAGTATTGTTTTGGTATGTTATGTAAACAAATGAGGCACTAGCCTTCAGCGATGTTTTCGAGTAACCACAGTATTCTAAACAAGCTAAAATCCTTCATCAAGGTCTAAACTCGCTCTGAAATACAGGTAAAACGAAAAAGTTTCCATTTTGTTGTGTTATAACTTAAAATTTCAGAAACATTGTGTATATTATGCGAATATAATAACGTTCATCAAAAGAGCTGCTATCAAAATGCTAGTACTTTACTCGTACTTAAATTCGCCGGTACTTGGTTTCACTTTCTTTGTGATTATAAAAAAATCCCGAAATTAAAGCTCCGCGAACATAATGAAAATCCTCGCTAAAATGGAGCAAAACAGAGTGTCACTGTGGGAATGGGGTAAGTGTTGTTCATAAATTGACCATACCACCCGCTGTAGAGAGAAAATTAACCATGGACCCAAGCTTCTTCGGCGGCCGTATCCAGTCTTGAAAGTGAAAACATAGGCAATTAATTGACTTATTGGGAGGCTGGGACAGGGTTTTCAGGCAATACAGTACGTGTATTTCTGCATCCAATGCTCCCGTTTACATCAGAATTCCAAAGAATTCTAATGCAAGCAGCTCGATTTCAGGGTCCCGGGGCAAACAAAAAAACTTGACCGGTCCCCCGTTTACGTTACGCGTTCAGAAGGCAATTTGTACTGAAGGCTAAGCAGCAAAAATACTTGACCATGGTGGTCCTCGCTTTTCAACGCTACTTTGCTTACGTGGCCGCCATGTGTGTGCTCCTGTACCTACAAAATACCCACAAGCCAAAACGTCTAATCAGATATATAAGGCACTGGGCAGATTTTTTTGTTTGCTTTGCAAAAAATTCTGTCAACGCGTATTGTAGACGTGTGCGACCGGCGTGTTTCACCTGCACAAAATTTTGTCCTACTCTACTTAAGTTCAAAGAAGCCGCAACAAAAAATCGGCGAGCCCTCGGAGCTCGCCAATTTTTTGTCAGGCGATGATATCGCACGTTTGTGTTTAATGTCACAAAATTCATTCACACCTTCCATACTCCATTAACGCGCGTACATGTATCATGTTCATTTCAAAAGCGCGCCAAACTGAAGAGTTCTTGCATCAAGATCATCTAGCGTGAACAGAGAAAATTTCGCTCGCTTTCCTTGCTAAAGTTTTGATTATACTGAAAGATTTTTTAATACAAAGGATCTAATACGTTTTTAATTAATATCACTTTTGACTGTAATTTTTGACAATCGAGGAGTATCGCAGTGATTTAACACAATGTTGCTAGACATTCTGAAAATAATCTTTGAGAACTGTGAACATGAACTTTTAGCTATAGCTATATAATTATTATTAAAAGTTTCAAGGCCGAGAGATTTTAAACAGATCTTCGTAATAATGTAATTAAAACGCATTCTTTTAGATACCATATGAAATGGAACTCAAGTAGGCCTCAAGGATTTCTCTGATGTTGTCCCCATCTAAAGGAAATTCATCGTTATCTCTTTGATCATGATCATTGTTTTCATCCTCTTCCTCCCACTCATCTCCAAATAATATACAACAGCTATGTACAACTGCACACACCAAAATGATGTTCGAAATTAGCTAAGCTCTGCACTCTTCCATACAAATAAGGATTCTCCATCTACTTTTCAAAATTCCGAATGCACACTCGACTTGCACTCGCTCTGGTGCTAGCTCCTGGTTAAACCGAATCTCATCCGGATCTCTGGTACCTTCAGGAAGGGGTTTCTGAAGCCACGGAGAAAGAGGATAGGCGCTATCGCCCACTAAATAAGGTTGTATTTCGCTTCCATCGACTCTAGTAGTTGGTCCTGCATCAAGAATGTCTCCATGCTCTGCTTTCTCGTAAATTATGCTATTTCTAAGAGCTCAAGCATCATACATGCTCCCGGAAACCCAGCTGCAACATCCATGAAAGCCCTTTTTCCGTTGACAACTGCACGACAACATCATGTTGGTAACGGCTAAAATAATCGACTGCACTATCCTTTGGTACTTTGATTTTGATGTGGGTGCCGTCAATTGCACCAGCTATATTCGGAAGGTTGGGAAGGGGCGTGAACGTTGCTATAGATGCTGCTGTTGTTTCTGCCACTGTGGTGGGAAACTTGATGTAGTCGTTCCTTAGTTCACACAGCCCATCCACGACGTCCATGAATGCTTCAATTTCTTTTGTTTTTCCAACATTCATAGCAACACCGGCGCTTTCAAATGATTCTCCGTGCGATAGGCGATAAATTCCAATTGAAAGAACTTTCTGGTTTGATACAGTTTCTTTTTTGTATCTTCCCTTTGAAGAAAAGGACGTAAGATTACTAAGAGGCGATCGAATGTATTTCGTTCATTTCAATTGACGATAAAAAAAATGCTCTCTGATATAATTCTGAAGTTGAAATTAATTTTGAACCAAGATTCAGCTGGTCGGGGAAGCACCCAGTATGGACGAAATCGACGGCGACGTCATAATGCATTTCTATGATTCATCTGTAGCATTAAAAACACCTTCATTGTAAGAAGGTGAATTTTCCAGTAGCAAAGCAACGTTAGAATTAGCAGTTGTCCTTGAGCGATATTCAATTGCAACGCAAGGAAAACTGCAAACCATCAGAACATGTTTCTTGGAAGAACCATCTCTGTGTATTTTTTTTAATTTCTTTCTGCGCAAGATGCCCGATGTTATGACCTCGGATCTTTAATTTAACGCGCGTCGCTGAAATGAATATTTAAAGAGAGCAAACAATTTGATTGACGTTTTCAGCATAAAGTGCACAAAATTGTTAAAGCAAAATTCTTTCCGAAATTCGGCCGAGCTTACCACTTTTTGTCGCCTAGCTAGTTCGACCGGCCCTTTAGTTCCTTCTCGACCGCGTAAGCCTTGTCACTAGATGTCCCACAATGCACTAAAACGCTCCCGGTGCTGTAACTCTTCGCCACGTCTGTTTTGTTTGAAATTTGCTATATCAGGACTTTTGCGATAATTTTTGGACGATTTTCAATCCGCTTTTAGTGATTAACTTGCCATAGGCTAAAATTCAAGGATATTTTATTACGTGAAAGAATGGCAGAGAATGAACTTGGAACGTGGTTTCGAGGTATACCTATTGTGACAAGATGGTGGTTCTCTCTGTCCATCGTATTTCCCCTTCTTGGAAGGTTAGGACTCATAAATGGCTTTCACATGATGCTGGACTATGCAAGCGTAGTACACCGTTTCCAGGTAAGCCAGTGTGTTATATGAAAGCAGTCATACGAACCTTAGACAATGGTATTGAAGAGAAATTAAAAAATATTAGTTGCGAAGATTTATTTAGCATACAGGTGTAGATACAGTACTCAGTTGTAATGACATTTAAAGGGGCGATATGAAAAATCGAAGAAAATCTAATTAACTGCTCCGTAAATTTCTCAATTGATTCGTATTGTATGAAGAATGAACCATTCGCACTCAACCTATTTTTTGATGGTTGTTGTCATAGTAATCAATTTTTGGCAACTTAGTTTTTTCTCTCTTTCTATATATGATCAATAGTTATTAGCCGGAAGTTGAAGACAAAAGCGTTTAGAATAAGACATAAATGGCGGATGGGCTTAATTTTTCTGCAAAGTGTAGCTTCACTTGGGTAGGAAGTCTACTTATCACTGTGACGATCAGTTGATTTTGATACAGCTACAAGATTCAGCATACTCCAGAGATAGTGTTGGGAAATTATGTTACTTTAATTTGTTAGTGCAATTTGCCTAGTTTTCCCATGGATATCTGTTGGAGGGAAACATTTTTTTTAATCCCTACCATGTGTTGCAGCTGGTGTGAGTTCATGTAATATTTAGTGGGTTTAAATGGTACAATTTGTCAAAGATTGAATAGAGTCTACTTGTTGACTGCCCTTGCAACATATGTCATATGAAGGGTGCACTAGCACTGTTGTAAGACCATCAGTAACACACCTGGCTGTGCTTCCTTTGCCTTTTTTTGTTGATTACATATTTTGACGTCATATGTGATTTATTACTGAACAGAGGGACAGCAACATGTAATCTACTTTTTGAATGGAGCATTTCAAAGGGAGACACTAATTCTTACAGATCCCTTCTAATTTTCATTCCAGATATGGAGATTGGTCACATCATTTGTATACTACCCTATTTCACCTCAGACTGGATTTCATTATTTGATTAATATATACTTCCTGTATTCATACTCTACAAGACTTGAAACAGGTGAATTATTTTTTTTCACTCTATCAAGTAAATAATGAAAAAGCTGGTTTATGCAGAATCTTGAATTCCTAAAAAATTTAATTGAACTTTGTTGACTCACATTCAGTTTTGGTTGAAATGTGAGAAATATAATTCATAAGTCTTAAGATTATGGAAAGTCTTAAACAAGTATGAAATAGCCAGGTAAAATCTGCTTAAGGTAGGGAAATTAACTTAAACTACTTGGCCAAAGAAATAACAGGGGTGACCAGAGAGTGTTTGATTTACAGTGGAGACTGTGGATAACTGCTAGTTTACTTAGGGTATTTGGTTTAACCTAGCATATCTAGTATGAAAATTTAAAATAATCTGCAATATTAGTTTAGATTATTGCTTAAAATATATATGTTCTAACCCATTTTTCTTTCTTATCACTTTTCCTTTATCAAATAATCATGATTTATTACATTGCTCAAGAATGAGAAAGTATGGGAATGTGAATAAATAACACTCTCAACTGAGCTCCCTTGTTCAGAACCCTTACACTTCCTCTGCCTTGTGTCAAACTGTCACTGATGTAGGAGAGTTTGCATTTGTTACAGAATATTCTGTAATAAATCTTAGTCCTGCATATAGATTTTCATTTTAGGAAATGCATACTGTGTATGATGCTAATGATATCTGAGCGACAATGATATTAAGCACATAAAAACTAGTCAAATTTTGTCTCCTTATGAATTTTAACTACCTAAACCTCCTTTTCTAAGAAGCCTATACATCAAAGCCCAGAAGCTTTTTAACCCCCTCATCCCTTCTTCAGACACATTTGAGCATTAACCATATTGTGGTGTATCTTGCATCAATGATAAACTTGTACAGAACTGTGTTTTAACTTCTCATGATCTTACTGCCTCACATTGAAGTTGTAGATCAGTGCTTGATGTGAATCTAATGTTATTACTTCTTAAGCATTTTTTCTTTTTCCTTGCAGGCCTGTTTGATGGTCGGCCAGCTGATTACTTGTTTATGATGCTCTTCAATGGGATCATTTTAATTGTATCTTTGTTAAGAAATGACATGGAAGAAAAACAACAAAGAAGAAAATACAAATTCCTAAGAATTTAATATAGAAAATTAAGTTGAAACAAAGGTTTATTTGTGATGTAATCAGTACTTTGACCTTAGCTAGAGTTCTTCCTATTCTCTCTTGCATGGTTGATATTTAGAAATTGGGTATAAAAAGCTATTTGTGTTAATATCGTAATGTTTGTTTACTGGGTTGAAGTGTTCCTTGACTTGTCTTCATAACTAACAAAAGATCATAGGATTTCTTATGCCTTTGAGGGTAAGTTATACACTTGTTTAACCTGAAAACAGTTTAAACTAAAAGATGTATCCATGGTTACAATCATTGAATACCCTGTAAGGAACATCAATATTAAGTCCTGTTCAAATGTTTGCAATATTTTTAAACTTTTCCTCAATCCTTATAAATCAAAAAAAAAATATTCATAGTGTGAAAAACCTCTATGAACAACACACAATACTCATTTATTATGATCATTTGTAGTGTTCTTCAGCGGTTTGTAACATTTAGATAAACAGGGTTTTCATTGAGAAATGTTTTGGTTGGAGGATAGTGGATAGGAGCAAATTTTTTGCACATCTAAAATAACCTGCTTATTGGGCAATTTTGTGACCACTCTTTTTCACAGCTCCACTACTTTATACTTCAAAGCACACACACAACCTACAGGTTACACCTTTTTTAAAAACACATGATTTCATTGAAATGTAGAAAGTGATTTGTGGGTAGAAGCACAAGTATTCTTCTTTTTCCAATGCCTGTATTTGTCATATTGTATTGTTTGTTGTCCCAAAGCATAATGTCTGTTTTTGCTTTTTAGCTTCTCATGGACCCACTTGTTTTAAGTGTCCTTTATGTATGGTGTCAAGTGAATAAAGATATGATTGTACAGTTCTGGTTTGGCATGCAGTTTAAGGTATAGATTTCTATTTTCTTTTGTAACAGAATCCTTCAGACTTATTACCCATCTTTAATTTTGACAAAGAATGAAAAAGATAATCATAATGGTGGTTTAAAGTTATGATCTCCAAGGCATTTATTTCTTTTTTTTTTCTCAAATTGTAAAAAAATAGACCTCAAATATACTAGTACATGAAAAACTTGCCATTTAGGTTTTCAAACAGCAACCCTGAAACTTCTCCAACATACCCTGATCGTGTATGTTTTTCCTTTTTCAACAAATTTCAAATGTTCAAAAAGATTTGGAAAGAGCCAGACACCCTCAGCATAAAGTTGACTTGTATGGGGCACTGTTGAATTTAATTTATTTTGTTTCAGGCAATGTACCTTCCATGGGTGTTAGCTGTGTTTAACATGGTCATTCAGGGAGGGTATGTATCAGAACTCACTCTGCCTTTGTGCAAACTTCATTTCAAATCCTAAACAAGTTTTATCTGTTTTGATTGCAGTGGTATTATGGAGCTAATTGGTATCTTTGTGGGACACCTTTACTTCTTCCTCATGTTCAAATACCCACAAGACTTTGGAGGACAGCGATTTCTCTCTACACCATCCATACTGTATGTAGTCTGGTTGATTTTACAATGTACATTTTCAATTGTACATTTTCCATTGTACATTTTCCATTGTACATTTTCCATTGTACATTTTCTATTGCTTTGTTGGCTTATTTTTTTACCTTGAATGATCACATGGAGGCTCTTTTACTTGATAGATACTTTTATACAAAATACTTCACTTTTTCATCAGATTCTGTAGTTTCCTAAGGTTTGATCTCATATCAGGGGTACTTATGATACTATCACGACTTTTTATTTAATTAACTTGGTTAGATTGAAATATATTGTAGCATAGATGATTTACTATCTCATTGCTCTCGATTCGTATGCTTTCCAGCGATAGTTCCTTTATATAAGTAAGTAATATTCTTGCCAGAGGAGTGAGGTTATTGATTAAACCAGTGCTATGATTCATAGATGTGATTGAATAGAATTTGTTTCAAATAATTTTGTTTGTCATTTCTGTTCCTTTTTATAGGTACAAGCTTCTTCCAAACCGCCAGGGAGGTGTAAGTGGATTTGGTGTTCCCCCTGCAAGCCGTAGGCCACGCAACCAAGACAACGGTGGAGGCGGTGGTGGTTGGGGAGGTTGGGGCCAAGGACATCGCCTTGGCAACGAATAAATCTTTAGGCTACTATGTAGATGGCTTTTGATGTTGCAACCTCATTAAGTACATTTTCGAAAGATCAACACCTGAAATTAATTTAAACGTTTGTTTGTGTAGAGCATATGCTTCAATATGTGAGAGCATACCCGAAACATCAAGGAACAGAGAGATTTGCTTCAAGATCCCAGACTTGCTGTGTATATTACACTACGTAAATAAAGTTTTTAGAAGTGTGCTTGCCGTTTTCCCTGATGTAGTTGCAGCTAAGATATGGTCAAGTTGTCGATATTATATCAAGCTAAGTGATGTGGGGGGAAGTCAATTATTCGAACATACTCCGCCCACCTTATATTAACATCAGTAAGTGTTAACTGTAGGAATAGCATTGACTATATTCGTTACTTTGAACTTTGAGTAAGAAAAAATGTGAGGGGTTATCAGTATTAATATCTAAGAACATTAAATGCGGGGGACACTTCATTTATTGGTTTTATGTGAATGAAAAGCTCGTTAGGTCCTATGACATTAGCAGAATTAATTTCATATGTGATCTGGTTCTCTGTGGGAATGATAGTAATAGCTGGAAAAATAGTCTGACGGTGGAGAGACGCATTGAATTAAGTCGTTATCTTAGTAAACGTGTCCAGTTTCAGAAAGATGTAAGTAGATATTTTTTAAAAAAATTAGCTAAATCAAGCTTGCTTTTTGTTCAATCATCTCGGGAAAAACGAGTTCACGTGTGAGAGGTATGCGAAACAAAATAACTTAACTTTAAGGTAAGATCACTCATTTACTCAGAGGCGAGAAGATCTTGGTGCTTACCAACACGTACCATTTGCTGTGGTTCCTCGTATTTCATAAGTAACAACTTGTTCCGTAGTACTCTTCTTTCACTCGTATTGCTCTCTCATAGCTAACTCTTACCTTTCATTTTTTTCTGAGATAGAATGTTTGATGATAAATAATATTAGTGCAACTGTTCTGTTTAGATTTGATTAGGACAGCATTTCTTCTACTAAAAAAGTATTAGATACTACGTCAATTTGATTTCAGGCAGATTTTTCCAGAGATCCTCATTCAAGAACTCCGTTGCGTCTAAGGTTAAAAAAATAATCCTAAGCGAAATGTCAGCTTCAGAATATTTGAGATCCCCTGCTGGAGTTTCTAAGATTGCAGAATTTGTAAGTCATTAAGAATAATTGTCTGGAGAATGACTCTCTTTCTCACATGATTTACATAAAATTATGTCATCGCTAAATGGAAACATATCTATATTTTACTCCTTGGGGTATAAATTGGAAAAGATGCGACGGAGGGGGGAATGGTGGGGGCAATTAAAAACCACATTTTGTGCGCGATGTTCCCTCGACGAGATCCAAGCCCTTTCGCTTCTCTACAGCATCTATAACAGAGAAAGCATACTTCTCATAAGTATTCCCTCGCTAATACCGCTTTAATATTCTACAGTAAAATACCAGTATCTCGAAATCATCTTATAATAATAATTAGACCCTGGAATTTTTACATCGGGGTCTGATGGAAAATACCTCCTTTAGGCTGTGTTGAGTTCTGAGTTTCGACCATTGACTTATTTCAATCATTTTTTCTCAGCTTTTAAAATCTCTTCCCTTTTGTGTAATTGCAGCCTGAAAGAAAATTTAAAATTAAGATGGTACTCCACTCCGGTCGTTGCGTTTTTTTGCCCCCTCAGAGAAGTCATATTTCTGTTTGAATTAAATTAATTTAGAGTATGAAACTATTTAGCTATCATAGTTGAAAGAATTTGACCAGCTTACTTGCACGCACGACTCTTTTACAGATCCTGCTGCTATCAGCGTTTGTAATAATATCTCTTTACAATAACTTCTTTAAATCAAGAGATGATATGGAGATTTCCCGGCCTGATCACATGGAGAGACTTTCGTTCTTCATGACCTCCACCATCATTCTTTGGTTGCTCGTCACACTGATTTTTGTATTTTCTTTGTTGTCGCTCAGCGACAGAATCGGGAGAAAATGGAATATTCTGGTGAGTAGATGCTAACCAATTCTTCTGTAGACTCGAATTTCTTTTAGGCTGCACTGACCCTTAACAGAATCTTTTTTTGTTGGGGTGTAGCTAAGGTGGGTCTAGAGGAGCGCTTGATCCCACCCCGCCCCCTTTGATGACAGGTTCTTTTGTTCTTGTTTTTTTGTTTTGTTTTATTTTGTTTTTTGTTTGTTTGTTTGTTTTTTAACTAAACAATACGCAAACCTACCAAAAATTCAGAAGGTAAGAATGCACAACACTGAATAGTCTATACGACGTTCAAGCAAAAGCCAGCGTGAATGTCGACACTGAGACAGCGAGGTAAGTACCCTTGGTGTGACTTGGAGAGCCTCAAAAAACCAGCTACAATCCTGTTTTCTCAGATTTGCCACAGTTTACAGGCACCTACTTCCAGGTTGATTTGCATGGCGCTCCGCTTTGTAACGTACGGTTCGCACATGCAACTTCTGTTTCTTCCACTGCCTGTTGATCATACAATAAATCGCATTATCACAAGTTGAATGGTTTTAGGCCATGTAAATTTCGTGTTTGTGATATTTCGTGTCATTGTCGTAATTATTTTTCGGCTAAATAATTCGACAATCGATAGCTAAACACGTACTTTTCTGACCTAACAGATACTTAAAATTGTTTTTCTTCTTTTCAGAATATGGGGATCAGTATTTTTAGCGCCGTTTTATTGCTCGTTTCAAGCTCTTTACTGTTGAATGAAGTTACTCACCTTTCTAATTACCCCACGCCGCTTGGGGAAATGAACCTTTGTCAAGCTCAGAGGCATATTGGGAGGCAAACATGTGGGCACCTACAGGTGTCAGCGGTTAGTCCCTTGAATAGGTTATTTTCTTTCTTCTTCCATTGTGGTCTTTGCGAAGTTAAATTTAACTGAGGTGATATCTCTCAAACAAACGGGTAAACCAAAGTAAATGAGAGGGAAAACAGAACTATTTCTGACATTATATCACCGTCAAGTATTTCAGTGATAGGCCAATGAACTTACTTTGCCTGAAAATACCAGGACGGCCCCTCAGCCCCTCCTTCTCACCCGCCTTCCTCACCCCGCCCCTCAGCCCCTCCTTCTCACTCACCACGCCGCTGATCATCAGATCACTTTCGCTGAAGTCTGGTATTAATACGTTAACCTTACCTCAGGTTAGCAGGACCATGATATATATCTGATCTCTCGCTAAAATATTCTCGAAATGTTACACGCAGCTGCTTATAAACAAGAAAACATAAAGACTAACAGGCTTTGTTTATTTTCGTTTTAGGTCTGTGGACTTTCAGCGATGCTTCTCTTTATTGGAGATTTTATTTTTTACTACTTTAAAATGAGTAATCAACAATGAGGAAAAAATGTCGCAGCATCGGAAAGTTACTCTCGAGGGGGGGTCGAGGAGGGGTTAAGGTGGGGGGGGGAAGGGGGAGTATGCATGCCATCATTGTTTCGTTTATCAAATAGGCATTGCCTCTTGTTGACAGATTTACTCAATCACAAGAATTGTGATTGACATTAATTCCATAGATTGATTTAAAAGCGTTAGATTATTATGTTTCAAGTCAGTTTTTCACCGGAATCGAGGTGAGAAAGAAGTTATTTTGTTATCAATTTTTCTGTTTCTAAATCCGCTTACCTAGAGAATCTGCTAACCTGTAAAGTGAGACTGTTGTAACGACTCGCCACCGAAGTAAGTTTACATTGAAGTTTCATAATTTAGCTACGAGATTAGGACTTGATTTGCGTTTGTTCTGATTGCGAATTATAAATTTGTTTCTTTTAGATCAAATAACTATTAAAGCTTGGCTTGATATTATACGGTTTGTGGTGGTCATTTGATCTAACCAGTTCCGAGTAAGGAAACAAATATTATATGGTTTGTGGTGGTCATTTGATCTAACCAGTTCCGAGTAAGAAACAATCATTAAGATTAGAAGTCAAGACATCTCATATTTAAGTCGGAATTCAGACTTTCAAAGTGACATGAAGTAGATCGAAATCACTAAGACTTCGTGATTCGTATTCAGTACAATGTAAGTCGTATTTCGCCTCGCATTTGCTAGTCAGTGTAACTTTTTTTGCTTCAGCCCTAAATCGACTGCGTTCAAAGTTTCTAAGGTCTCCTGACTTCCTGAATTGGTTGAGAATTTTTATTTCAATTTCAATTTAAAGATCCATAAAATTTTCCAAATGGGACGAGATTTCAAGTAAACAAACTTAAAACTCCATGGCCTGTCAGTTTAATATCACATCGTCAATATGTCTTTGCAGCGCTGAAAAACTTTGATCAAAATAAATATAAAAACATAAAGGGACAGTTATTTACACGAATTCTAACCCAAACCGTGGTTTAACGCAAGCAGTGGGCCTTACATATTCTCTATAAGGGTGTTGTTTTCATTAAATTAATGTCCAACCACTGCGAGCTTTCGGCACGGCTTGACATTGTTCACTAAAACAAGTGTTTAGATGAAAGATTCAGCTAAATTTAAGATAGTGTAGAACGCGGTTTTGTTAAACAACGGCTAAACTTTGTTTGAATAATCGACCCAGTGAGTGTTACATTCTGAAACATCGAAAAACGAGCTTTTCCCAAAAAATGGTTGAGCGCGCGATTATGGAATACACCTTGTTCCGTAGTTTGAAACGAGATGTAGATTTAAAAAATCCAACAGAACCAATGAAATGATGGTTTATTTAAATTACAACTACATTTCAAGCCTACTTATCATCGATCGGTTGTTATTTGTGCGATGTATTTGGCTCTTCGAAATCCGCCTTAGAAGGACATTTATCTTGAAGGTAAATTTTTGTGAGGGGACGGTTTCCCCTGCCCACTGAAAGTGTACATTACCAGAAGCCAATCCTGACATTACACGAGGGCCTGCAATCTGGAACTGTGAGCCATAAATGCAGGTTTAAAGGGGAAAGACACGCAGAGCTCGAGATTATGAGTGGAAATCTGTATCGTCTTGAAGCTCAGATTATTCATCGCGTCAGGAACATGGGATTACGCGCACTGAAAGTGTACATTACCAGAAGCCAATCCTGACATTACACGAGGGCCTGCAATCTGGGACTGTGAGCCATAAATGCAGGTTTAAAGGGGAAAGACACGCAGAGCTCGAGATTATGAGTGGAAATCTGTATCGTATTGAAGCTCAGATTATTCATCGCGTCAGGAACATGGGATTACGCAAGTCCTCCCTGACGGTGTCTACGTGCGAGAGACCGCAACTAGGCCAGCGGACTTCCTCTAGAGTGACCTCCAATGAAATGAAACAGGTTGGGAATTGTTGGGGCGGTTTCTTGGAGGCTTGACACTACTTTATTTCTGGAGTGATCCTTAAAAATACATCTCGAAACAGAGAGCTATGCATCTAGAAATCATTTTCAACAGGCAATTTTTCTGCAAAGTAAAGTGTCTTCGAAGATGATAGAAAGACGATGTAACTTTGGCTTGTATTAAAATTGTGAACTTCTACGAGTACAGTAAACGCTGGGATTTCTACTTCTGGCAGAATAGTGATGGATCAGTTTCGAGCCAGGCTTCTCTCTGTCTCAAATGGAATAACAAACGACGAACTGGGTCAGTTAAAGTTTGTTTGTAAACAGCATATTCCTGTCGGTGTTTTGGAGAAGATTGCCCGCCCGCTTGAATTGTTCGATGAGCTAGAAAACAGGAACCTATTGAGTGAAGGAAATACGGAGCTTTTGGCAGAACTGTTATCCGAGATAAATCGCTTTGATCTCAAAGATGAATTACTCGGTGTTAAAGGTTAGTAAGCTAGATTTCACCTTTCTAATTGTAGTCTTTTTGTTGAACAGTCATCAAATTTGTGGGAAGTACAGCTGCCATTTGTAATTACGTTGAAAATTACAAAGTAACGATTTACGGAAATTTCGTGTATTAGTACACTGCGCCTTCATGTAGTTGGATTCTCGCAGCCCAATTTGCTAACCACGTTTAGTATGATTATAATTCGCTATTAAGCCTCTTGATCCATACTTTAAGAGGGCAAAAATCACGATATTCTTTTCACTTTGCTGACCTGTTGTTAGATTGAATAAATGGAGAAACAGGTTGAGTATTCGGCCGAGAAGAAAAGTTGTACGGTATCTATCATGATTGGTTTTCCAGACTGAGACAAGAAAGAGGCTATGGTACAAATGCATGTTGTTTTTTTTCATTTTATGAGTACAATGGGTACTGAATAAAAAATGCATAAACTAAAATAAACTTATCGAAACATTCAAACATCTCTGATTTGTGCATACATAAGAAACTCAAATTGAGTAAAATGGGGTTTAAATTTTGACTTTTTTGTTTAATATGCAAAGCACAGTTATATATCATAAACACTAACTGACTAGCAAGGTTTCAAACGTTTTCGCTTCATTTATTGTCTATCAGCCCTGAATAACTCATCTAAATGGATAACTATGATGTCTCAGTTAATAATAGTAATAGGACCGAGTGGAGTCCAATTTGGTCTGTAATCATACAAGTGATTAACAAAATCAGACGAAGCAGGAGGCTGAATTATCAATCACGAGTATGATTAAAGACAGAATTGGATGACATAAAGTCCTTTAACCAATTAATCATGACTGTTACAATTTCCAACAACAACAAATACATTTAGAACAAATGCATATAGTAGAGACAATGTCTAAAAATTCCTCAACTTTGGAAATTCCACAACTTTTTTAGGATAAGTGGTTGTTGCTATGGTTATTGTGATCAATTCTGTGATTGGTGGATTTGACTGAAAGAACTAAGTATGATTGGCTGCTTCAACTGTCCAATTACAGTCAACTGTCTAATTACACAGTCTGATTACAACTCTACAAAATGATTAATGAAAAATAAAGCAGCTAGTCTGCACCATTCACCTTTGAGGAAATTGTAATGGTAATGATTATATTCAGATTTGTTCTTTTAATTAGTTATGTTTTGTAATTTTTTTATTTTTTTTTTTAGTGAAGAACAGATCAGGTGATGCAGTTTTACATCATATGCAAGAATCCCTATGGGATCATTATCAAAAAAACATCGGTTGGATTCAGCCAATCTCCTGGAATGACTCATTCCAGATTCACATAGACCACATTTACACCAATTTGGAAATCATATCATTGGTGTCACAGGGTAGAAGGTGTATTCAAAATCCCTTGGATTCTTACCCCATGATGTTTTGTGGTCGCCCTGGATGTTCTAAACCAAGACGAATACTGGTGGAAGGTGAAGCAGGTGTGGGAAAGAGCACATTTCTGTGTAAGATTGCTCATGATTGGTCTAGGTGTGATGGCAAGGTACTGCCGTTCACAGTTGTGATTCTCATCGAGCTGAAGCAAATAAAGGGAAGTTTCAAGGACGCTATCATCCAGCAGTTGTTTCCTTCTGATTTTCCCATTCCAGTGTCTCAATTGCTTAGTTACCTTGCTTCCCATCAGAGAGAAGTCCTTTTTCTTCTAGATGGTTTTGATGAAGCAAACTTGTCGTGCCTGACTCACCTCCAAGACATTCTGAGTGGAAGAATTTTTCGAAATTCCTGTGTTGTTCTCACATCAAGGCCAGGTAAAACCACACATATCCAACGAATGATGGACACACGACTGGTTATTACAGGATTCACCACTGAAAACATTAGAAGCTATGTGCTAAAATATTTTCAAGATGATGCTAGTACTGCTGAGCTGTTGTTGTCTGAACTGGAAACACACCCAGTCATTGAGGACATTGCAAAGGTTCCCTTGACAGCCATGCTGATATGTGCTCTGTGGGAGGATGCCCCAGACACTGCCTTTGAAGCTCTGTCTACACTTACAACTCTTTTTACAGAGCTAATTTTACTCATGGTAAAGCGATACTTTGCCAAGAATGCTGCAGGTGGTGAGGCTAAAGATGGGGTGTTCACTGACTTGGAAGATATCCCCAAGGATCTTTATAATGACCTGCTAGTTCTAGGGGAGATTTCTTTGAATGCTTTACTTGAAGACAATCTCCTGTTTGATGTGCAAGCATTGGAGAAGAAGTTATCTAACAAAACTGTCTTTGAACTTGGTTTGTTGTCACAGGAGACAAGCACTTCCAGACTGAAGCCAGTGCAGAAGTGCTGCTTTGTTCACAAGTCTTTCCAAGAGTATATGGCAGGATTGTGGCTAAGTCGTGAAATTAATTGCACTGCAAATGATCCATTAAGATTGAAGAAAGTCCTTTCTCTAACCTTGAAATGTGTTACAAAAGTCTCTGACTCTCTTCTACTAAATTTTGTTTCTGGGCTTGTTGGGGACAACTTTGAGATTGTGTTTGTACCCTTGCTTGAAAATCTCAAAGAAACCATCAACACTTCTGACTCTTGTGAAGCAAATGACTTCCTTGAAATGTTTGTTCTTGCTCTGTTTGAGTCCCACCAGGGCCACCTTGCCAGTAAATTGGGGGCAACTCTTCTTGATGGAATCTTGAAGTTATCTGGTCGTGATATCAGTCCTTATGGTGTGCGAGCTATGACATATTTCATGCAAAACAACCCTGACCTCAAGTCATTTGTTCTAGAACACAGTCAGCTAGAAAAGCAGACTGCTGCCTTTTTTGCAAATTCTCTTTCACAAATGCCTTCTCTGAGAGAATTGTGCTTCAATCAGAACATTGTAGGGGATGGTGTGGTAGAAGCCTTCAGCAGGAATTTGTCCCCCAACCTTCCTTTGGAGAGGTTTGTGTTCAGTGGAAATGCATCTAGGCGAGATATTGGCGATGACTTTGCATTAATTTTGAAGTCCTGTCCAAACCTGCGCCATCTTGATTTGAGCTACAGTGGACTTGGAGATGAAGACATGAAAGATGTCATTGATGCCCTGAAGTTTGTCCCTAATTTGAAATCTCTGGATCTGAGTGGCTGTAAGTTAACCCAGATCAGTGCGGCATACTTGTCAAAGAAGTTGTCTTGTACTGCCACCCTGACCAGTTTAAGCCTTGAAAACAACATCGACCTTGAAGCTGAGGGTGTAAAGGCACTGACAGGTGGACTGCTCAAGGTCCCTCATCTGGAAAATCTATCCCTTCATGATGTAAATCGGAAGACAGATGTTGCTAGTGAGACTTCTAGAATCATTTTTACAGTCCTTGGTGAAGCCTTTGCACACTGCCCAAAATTGACAAGGTTGGATCTTTCTGCAAACTTGCTACATCAAGGAAAGTTTGTTGGAGACTGTGTTAGAAAGACCCCAAGGCTTGTCCATTTAGACTTATCTGGCAATGCCTTTCAAGATGAAGGTGCTGAAAGTTTGGCAAGTGCCCTTCCCTGTGTACCTGGCCTCTCAGAACTGCTTCTAGACAAAAATCAGATCACATGCAAGGGACTTGTGACTCTTAGTGAGGGCTTCAATTGTACACCTTATCTATGCAAACTATCATTGAAGTCTAATTGCATTTCGGATGTTGGTGTTGCAGCATTAGCAACTGTTGCTCCCTACATTTGCCAAATGAAAGAACTGTGTCTGGGATACAACAACATCACTGAAGCAGGTTTAAATGCACTTTTTACCTCATTTAAATCTTTCTCGTCATTGAAGTGCCTTGATTTTAAGGGCAACCTGCTCAGTGAAGAAGGAATTTCTGAACTTGGCACAAAGTTATGTGAATTGCCAAAACTGAGGCATCTGTACCTTTGGAGTCCTGTGGCACAGCATCCTTCAGATCAACCTACAGAAACTGCCAGGTCTTTGGAGTTCAGTCCTGCGACCAAATTATTTCCAGGTAACAAATTTTCATGTAGCAACTTTACTCCTTAATTCCCATGAGTGATCAAGACAGAATTTCTCCTTTCAATTTCAGTACAATATCAAACAGACAAGTAATGAGAATAAAAAAAAAATTTAACGAGGGGATATGTTAAATAAAACAGGACTGGTGGTTGCTAAAATTTTTTGGGTTTGTTAGTGATTATTGCATGAATATTATCTACAGTTGAATCCAAGCTTATAAAATTCACTGATGCTAACATTGATCTAGTGATATTGATTTCTCATTTTAACTAAGGTCTACTGCACTGAGTATATCCCCTAGGCATCAAGATGAGTTCCCTGGTCCATTATTGTATAAATTTACTTGTCAGTGTGCTCAGATGATTCACATGTATCAAGATTGCATTTTTTAACTGATTGGTTGAGTGAATGTTCTTGTTCATTCTCAAAAACTTTTGGCTGAAAGAGGAAGTTACACAGTGGTCTTGTAAAGAGCTACCAAGTAACTCAGGCCTAGCAAAATAAATCGTAGCTTGTTGCACACTGTGATAGCCTACTGAGTTTGATACAGAGTGTTATAATTATTTCCATCATGTTTCACCAAACAAACTGACTTGTACCATCTGTTTTTTGCACAACTATTTATCAATACTTCATAGGGTTAATATAATTTATTTTGTTTCTTTTGTGGATTATCAGGTCTCAAATACCTGGAAAAATGGAGACAGTCAGTTACATTTGCTGATGACAAATACCTCAAATGTTATGTAGCCCTTAAGGAAGAAACATTTAAGCTGCTTATGACAAGTGCACATTCACATGCTTCACTGGAGGGAATTTAGTAAGTACAGTCAAACCTGCATTACTAGTGAGGGGTATTGTATTAAGCAGTCACTCTGTATTAAGTGGTAGGTCTTCAAAGTCCTAAAGTTGTTGTAATTTTTACCTCTATTATGCAGCCATGGTTACCCTTTACTGAGTCCCAAGGGCCTGTTTGCATTGTTTTCCACCTGTATTGAATAGTCACTTTTAGGGGAACCACTAAAATTGATCAAAGAAGAATCTTTCAAGTTAAATTTAATCCATATTTCTTTCCTGAAATCAATGTTTGAAGTACTTTTAAGCAAGGGTTTGTACATTAACCCTTTAATTCCCATGAGTGACCAAGAGATAATTTCTCCTTACATTATCAATGCAGTATCAAGCATACAAGTGATGAGAATAAAGAGGAAAACTCAATTAGGGAACTACATGTTGATCCAATACCAAATTCTCCAAATCAACATCATAAGTACATGTATTTTATGGCAGACAGTAAGGAGAATTGCTAATGAGATCTTGGGAGTCAAAGGGTTGAGTGGAGTTTTCTATCAGAGAACTGGAACCTGTATTGAGCAGTCATCCCACCATTCTCCATGGGTGACTGCTTGATACAGGTTTGACTGCACTTCCATTTTTGATATCCAAACAAAGATTCAGGTTTCAAATAAGATTTTAATTTTCATTTCTTTTCCATTCCACCTCTTTCTATTGCTAAATGTTTTCAGGGAAGTTTGATAAGTGTGTTAAGCTGCAAAAATGCAGAAAGCCTTTCACTGCAAGTATTTTTGAGGGGCAAGTTTGCAAGTGTATAGATTTTAATTGAGTGCAATATTGATTTATTTTTATTGTCAAAGAATATGGTCTAATTTATTTTCTTTCTGCACCCTATTTCAGTCTCAGTCAGACAGCCATTCCTAAGGGAACTGATCCACAGATTTATCCCCGTCTTCGTCTGGTTGGACAGTACAGGAAGGAGTTATGATTGACATGCATCTCTATAAACACTTATATTCACAAATGTAAATAATTTCTTGGAACAAATTGAATTATCTGTCAAAGAGGAAATTTTGCCATTTTGGTTCCCCCTTTAACGGTAAAGCCAGTTTCAACTGTATGGTCCTTCAACCTAAAGTCTCTTTTAGTAACAAAATAGTTCAAGATCTACTGATTAATGAAAGGTGTAACTTTCATAATTGCTCAGGAAAAAGAAAAAAGAAAAAATCTTGGTCTCTTTAACTTTCACTGATAGAATTTTGTGAGCAAATTTTTTTAGAAAAGTTTATTAGCATGATCAAAGAAAGGTACTTTAGATACAACGAGCTTTGAAGAGGCATCTTTGGATAACTCTACAACAGAATTCTACACTTCAAAACTAGGAATAATGTATATTAAAGAGTGTACATTGTGACGAAGGAAGATAATTTCATTCTTAAATTATTGTATGCACTTGGAATGAGCAAACGTGATTTTAGATGCACTGTGATTAAAGTGGAGCTCAGCCTCATGATCATATGTTTTCATTTAAACGGCCAGTCCATTCATTTCACTATTTGATAACCTCATTAATCTGTTTACTTTAATGTTAATTCTTAGACTAAGGTTTTTTGGGAAAAGGATCAATTTCTTATTCATGGTTAGTGTTAATTAACGACTGAGTCCAGGCTACCCAGTTCAGGATTCAATGAACTGATGGGGGTGACCTACCTAGGAGATTACACTTTCAAATGTTGACAAATTAGCGTTCCGGTGAAGAGCATTTAGAAATCCAGTGATACAAGAATGTATTATTTCAAGATTGTGGTGGACTCTGTCGGCCATTTCCGAGGTTTTCAAAGGCGCGAAACCCTGCAGATCCTCTGATAAGAAAGTGATTTTTTCATCCTCGTCACCGTTGAAATAATACGCATTTTCACCGAAAGGGTTCTGCACATTACTTTAGTTTGAAAGTGAGAGTTTGTGAGCTCAGAATTTGCACATGGATGGACCGAAAATAATTCAGGCAAAAAAGAGTCGTTTGGCAAAAGACGAATGGAAGTTTAGTTCAAAGCGGGCCCCCCAAAGGTGGGGTGGGTTTTTCGATGTGTGAAGCGTCGTCTGAGAAAGGTGTTGGGTGATGCAAGGCTACCTCGACGTTTTGTCTACCATGTTGATCGAAGTGGAAGAGACCTTGAACTCCCGTCCACTTACGAGTTCGACGAAGTAGGCAAAGAAGTTCTGACTCCATCGCACTTGATCTTCAGGAGAAGAATCAAGACAATTCTAGACGAAATTGTTGAAGGCGAAGAAGATGAGAGTAGATACACTCTAAGATTTACATATTTGAGCGTTAGATTAACACATTTTTGGAATCGGTGGAGCCGTGAGTACATGGCTAACTTACGCAAGTAAGGCAGGTAAAAATGCAAAGAGCGCAGAGAGTGGAGATGTAGTCACAGTTTTCGACGAGAATAAGAAGCGTTTAGAGTGGAGAACGGCAGTTATAGAGAGTCTCGTCAAAGGTAAAGATGACGTAGTTAAGGGTGCAAACATTCGAGTCATTGCTAAAGAGAAGTCCTTACGCATGTCCAAACTCCTTAAAAAACTCTACCCCGTTGAAGTGCGAAGCGAGACCCCATCCAAAGTATCACGGGAAAGTGCTCAAGAGGGTCGAGAAGGTCCTAGGAGTAGCCCTAGACCCGCTGCAGCAGCAGATGCGCGATGAAACACAAACTTAAAATACTTCACTCGTAGACGAGTCAAAGGGGGAAGAATGCCTTGAAGCGTTTCTACGCTCAAAACTGATTTCCTTTATTTATTATATTTTAATTGTGTATCTAGTAAGTTATAATTTCGTTACCGTTTAGTAAAATTTTTGTACCATTTAAGTAAATTATTAACGTCACCTTTAAAGTAGGAAGAGGTAAAGGAAGTAAGTTCTGCGAACAGTGATATATCTAATTAAGTATTTCCAGGGCGTTAAGCAACTTAAGCGCGTAGGAACACAACCCATGTTTAATAGGAAATTAGTGCCCACGAACCGTTGTAGAACGTGAGCAAGCCTTGAATCCCACACAGAATTAAGTAGCTGAGGATTTCCTTAGCTAACAGATGAAGCACTTTTTGCAACCTTGAGTTAAATTGGAATACAATAGGTGGATCGTACAACGGAACGTGTAATGCTGAATTAGCAACAATGAAGCCTGAATCAAGTGAAAATACACAGTCCAAGATTACTAAACTAACGTGTGCGAAATTCTCAGAACTCTGCGAAAGAATGATAAAAACGCTTTTTTTTTTTTTTAACTTGCTGATCAGAATACTTCTGGAACGGATTCCGGGAGATGAACATGTTTTATTTGAGTGGTTCCGCTTTTAAGACACTTTTAAATCAAAGGGATTAAGCAAAAGCAATATAACTTTGATTGTTTATTAAAAAGGTAAATATAATATGAAAAAAAAAACGTGGTAAGGAACCAATGAATGATTAAACCACCAAAACAGATATCATAAAATGAGAACCAAATTATACTGAGACCCAAATAATAACAGTCAAGTCATGAGGGACCCATTACACATACCAAGCATTCTTTATGAACATTTCGCAAGTGTGAGCACCAAACCAGCAAGTAAACTACCCACGAAAAGTAATCATATGGATTATCTCAATTATTAAAATCACCTGATTCTTTCTTTTTTTTAAACCGGCCCATTGCCCCAGATGACGTCCTGAGGCAATGGGACGTTTTATTACTACCAAACAACAAATCATATTGTTTGTACTCTTTTCCTGCCCAATGTCTTAATTGCTCATGCGACATTTTATCTCCTGTCCAGTCGAAAATTTTTGAAACTTCTCTTACGTTTGGTGTCCACCCTTCAAATTTAAGATCTCAAAAATTACACTTACCTTAAAAAGTGAGGAACAGACTGATGCTTCTAATTACCGACCGATTTCTCTCTTTTCAAATTGCAAGTCAATCTTTGAAAAGCTACTGTATTAAAGAATGAAGGAATTTATTGGCATAAACATGACAAAACATTCCTCATGATATGGCTTCCGTGAGACACACTCCTTAAATCATGTGATCCTTGATACTGTTAAAACTATGCAGAACAATACAGGTAAGCATTACATGTGGTATTACCATTGATTTAAAAAAGGCTTTTGGCACTGTCAATCACAAAATACTACTTGATATACAAAATTTTTTTATGGTTTATGGGGAATTATTACCGAGTAGTTCCAGTCGTATTATCTAAATGACATTTACTTATGTTCAAATAAAATTAAATTTTCCTTATTTGCGAATGACACTTATATTCTTTATGTTGACAAGGACCTCAAGTCTTCAGAACAGACGATCAATGCTGGACTGAACAATTTACATGACTGACTAACAACAACAGATAAATTGACTTTGAAAACAAAAACATGAAATGTTGTAATTTGTCGCCCTCAACCAAAGAAGAACTATTATCTTACCATAAGTAAGTATATTTGATGGTGAAAGAAATAAAAAAGTCAGTTTAGAACGTAAGAACTATATCAAATATTTAGAAACTCTAAACTCTTTTCTCTGACGAACTCTTCACGGTGGCCAGCGGTGGCCAACTTACATCATGAACTCATTTGTTAAACACATTATCTTATTACACTCCCACACCGACGCAGCACCACAGTTTCCCCAGAAATTTACCCCCCCTTTTTTAAGACTGTTTTCCTTTCTTAAAAAAATAATAATGAAAGAAACTTCCCTAAAAGAAGGTAATGATTGCTCGTAGCATGTTCTTTTTGTATTTAGGTCATCCTTGATCTGAAAAGGATAGTGGTAACAACTGATGACTACTTTTTACCGTCGTCGCCTACACCAAATTGCACTCGAAATCACCTTACTACTTGTTAATAATGTACATGAAAAGACATCGCAGAAGGTCAAGACAGATGAAATTTTGGAAGCGTGCGCGCGCTATTTGTAATTTGCACTCGTGTTTCAACTTTGCACTCGTGTTGCATGACAATGCACTCGTTTTCAGCTGATAAGAAGCACGTATTTTTTTCATGTACATTATTAAGAACAGTATGTAAAGCGTAAAGAGAAGAACTCTCACCAAAGAGGACATAACTTGAACTACTGTTATAGATAAGTCAAGACCATTGGAAGAGCTTTTAGCTGGGCTCATGCGGTACATGTAATGCATTCAGTAACATTCAGGAGTATATAATCTATTTTGTACATCACAGTACATTATTTACATTAAAGCTGGCGCTGATTGTAAATTTTGCGCCCCCTGCTATTTCTGGAGAAGAAACATTAACGCTAAAGTTCTTATAAGCGCCTTATATGGCAAAGAAGATATTGAACCTGCTGACACAGGAGTTCTCTTCTCATAGTAGTCATAGTCACAAGCGATAAGGACTCTCTCTGTCGCGTCCACTCCTCGCATTTTGCATATTCCAAGACCATGTCGACGAAGAGATGTAACGAATGTTCCATTATTTTCATATCCCAGTCCATATTCAAACGATTTACAGCTGATTGAACACAAGAAAGGTACATCTCGTGAGAAAGAAAATTACAGAGGAGTTTCTGATCTTCACGCAAGTAGTTGGAATGGTATAGTTTTTTGAAACGGAAACTTTTCTTTATTCCAGATACTTTCTGGACTCGATTAGTTAAAACTATTTAATCAAACTTCAGGTCGCCTTTGGGTTTGATGAGTTTCAACTCTCCTTCTTTAAAATTCATACACTAAAGCTATTTGGGATAAGTGAAACAACTTACGTACAATATGTTCGGTGGTACACAAACACATAGGTGTTTTTCATTGCCAGCGTTATACGTTCTCAAAAGCAAATGTTCTTAGGCTACCTTCAGAGGACTCCCTTTAATAGGTGTTTGTGTGGGTGTGTGTGGGTGTATTTGCACATTCCCCTTACCTTAAATTCTCTTTACACTTTCCGGAGCAAAACTCCAAGGAAACATTTGTTTGAAAAGGAAGCTTGTTTCCTCCTCCTGTGTCGATACAGAGGTTTTTCTGCGTAGCAAAACTTTCAGGAACTGCAAAAAAATATATACATATCATGAATAATACGTAAAATGTGAATAAATGCAAACCAAAAACTTTGAGCTCAAAAGTCAAGGATACAAGAGACCTGTCACTGAAATGGTCTTCAAAATACCGAACATTAATCACATTTGAAATAAGACAACAATTTTTGAGAACAGGAAACAAATAAAGACTGCAGTTTTAATAATAACACAGGTGTAGACCTAACAGACTTTTGGTAGAATTAAGTAAGCCTTTTTGTGTCCCCTTATTTTTTACCTGCCGGGGCTCCATCGCTTTGTCAATATTAACGAATTCTTGGTTAAGTTTAAGTCAAAGAGGCATTTTTTGTCTCTCACCTGCAGTAAAACGACGTCAGTTTGATGGGGTTTATAACACCTTTATAACACCTTTGATATGGGTAAGGGTGGAAAAATTACACTGAAAAGCAGATTTTAGTCAAGTTCTCTTTTGAACTGAGGTAGGTGCTGGGAGTTGAAGACTGAGTCACCTTTATGTCAAAAATCACCACTTGCAACTGATCATAAAATCTAAGTACTTTTCACTTACTTTCACAGTTTGCTCCTTCCCAGGCTCTTAAACAATTACACAAATAGGACATGCCATCCACGTGACATTTTCCATGATGCTGACAAGGATTAGACACACATTCGTCTTCATCTAAAGGAAAATAGGTGCAAGAAAAAAACAACACTATCCACTCCTCGTCCATAACAACGCCTTGATATTACATAAAGGTAAACTAGTCTTGCGTTGTTCGTAATCTATTAAAAAACTAATCACAGCAACAATTCAAAATTTTCTTAAGACGGCACGCCATCAGCTTAAGCGAATGAGCTTACACGAAAGTCGTGAACAGACGTTCCGTCAGACATTTTTGGGTTTCCTGTCCAAGCTTCACGGAAAGGGATTTCAGACTCAGATGAACTAATATATAAACAGGTGGAAGATTTCAGTATTTTCTTACATGTTTGAACAGTGATGATATTGGATTTTGCGCCTTCTTTCCTGGCCGTAGAGGCTGTCATCCAAACACTGTAAGTCGTTTTTGCATTCAAGCCCGTGATAATTGCTCTTGATACACGTCTGAATTCTTCGCCCATTTTCATACCCTATACCAAAATATGTAACATCCACCTCTTCATTTGAAACTGAATTAACTTAAACTTTAAAAACACATATGACCTGAATGGGAGACAACAAAAAATATTTGCTTTATTTAATGATTATATCGAACTCTGGAGAAATTTGCTAATTTCGTCATTTGTGCCATCTGCGCCACTGCATGCACGCCTGAGCATGTCTCTTACAGAAATAAATAAAAGGTAGTGCTCCAAAATTACAGTAGCTATCCTCATGCTACCATTTCAGATAATGTGAATCAAAAGTTGCACTCGGCTAGCAGCAGCTTGGTCTCCCTGTTAATTTTGGCTTGAGGCTGTTACTAAGCTATTCGGCTATACGATGTCCCCCCAACTTGCATTAAAAAAGTGACGTTGTCAAGTACTCAACTGGAAAGTTTCGTGAAAACACTAGCTTACAAGAAGCAACATTAGTTTCGGTGATTCGAGCGTGCACAGTAGGGGAGAAAATACTGTAAACGGACCTAGAGCAGAGCAAAAGAAGTCAGTTTTGAATGATTAACGCACGCTGGGACAAAACTGCAGGAAAATTTAATATCAACTGTCCCTGTACTGAATGTCTTCCTTTGCTCCCACCGGCTACATACAATTGTTAAGAACGAAAGGGAACCTGTATCTCAATATACGTTAGTCAAAGTGATGCCTGTAATGTGGAGACAGTAAAGGGAATCCTTTCAAGTGTTTATACGCCTTACACATGTAAGGGAAGTTTATGCTTTTCTCAAAATTTTTGATAAAATGCCTGCTTTTTGCGATCTTATTTTTCACTGAATAAGCTAGTGAAAAAAACAGAGTTCAACTTACGTAATCAGTTTTGTACAATATAGTGTACATTACAATGGTTCCTCTTGTTTGATTAGGGGGAGACCACGTGACTTCGACCGTTTTGGATGATAATGGCCTTGCGTGTACATCCCTCACTGCACCAGGTGCTTAGGGGAATAAAAGGTGTTTAGTCAGTCTGACAAGGAAGGTCAAGAAAAGGAAGAAGAATTAAGGTTTCCTATGTTGCGTTGGCCTACATCATCATCGTCGTCGTCCTCATATAGAGCGAATGTAAATGCATGTTAACTCGAAATTAAGAAGAAACAGTTCGTTTAACATTTCATTATTTCAATTGAGGGTTAGTTTTGTTGTGTTTGAGGGGTGCCAGTAAGCTCGGATTGCCAAACCTCTCTTCATCATATCAAAACAGATTATGATAACGATACCCTTAAAACTGCGTAGAACGGCTCGGAGGAATTTCAAATAGAATTTCTTATCTTAAAAACTGAAGTTAACAATAATGTGATGATTTATGGTGAAGATGAGGTAGCTATTTAACCTTTTTAAGTGATATTCGTACGACAGTTTGCAGGTAAAACTAGAGATGTCGTAAAGGTGACAGATCAAATTTAACCCAATTACCTCCAGCTGGAATTGTATAATTGATCCACTCATTATGACTCTGGCATGAGTCAGGGTATACATCAGTACAAGCTTCAACTTTTATGCTCACGGGCTCCTCGTATTCCAGTTTGCTCTCAAGCAAAGGTGCCCCATAATTTTTGTTAAATTTGTTACACGAGACATCCCTGTCACTGTTTGACACACAATAACTACATGTAGTGTTATCCGCTAAACAGTAGACTTGCATTGGACCGACCTCGTGTGGTGGACTGTTTGAGTTTCCCTGCATTGAATTAAATCCTTTGAAGAAGATTCTGTAATACTTAGCGCTTTCTTGATATTTCCATGATATTATGACAAAATCCGAACCCTGTACTGCTTCAACAATGATACCTGATGGTGACTGAGAGGTACCTAGGGAAACAATTTAGCTCAAAGTAAATAAGAAACGAAAGTGTTTGCAAATCATTCCTTTTCACTTATTTTCGTTATGATCCGCTCATTCTGTTGCCTGTCACGGAGCATTCAATGAAATGCCATCAATCCCGTAGAGAGGGGAATTACCTTGTTAATCAAAGCAGCTATCGTGACATATAAACCTGCACAAGCAACACTGAAATATATTCTATTGTTTAATTCGACACAGTTACACCTGTTGGTTTGCGGGTCCGAGCCAGCGATGATAATAGTCAGAAAGACCTGTTGCAAGATGTATTAAGTTCTTTCAATCACGCAAACCACGCACCAAGATGGATAAAAAGAATGTAAGAGACACATCAGTTAAATGTTGGGTTTTACACCAATCAAGGTATCCAACAAAATAAGACTAGATCAGGCGAGAAAATGATTTCAGATGTGTGAGAACACAGAATGGCAAAAGCAATTTGATGGAATTTTGCATCAATACTAAACAAGAGAAATCCTGATATTCTATCGGAGACTGCCCAAATAAATGTTTTCCATTACATTCTACCTCACGCTTCAAGCAACCTTTGCTTGAAATTTAAATTTCCCGGTTAAGTTCGAGTTCCCCTAAGGTCCCATATAAATAGACACAAACCAGATATGTTACAAGAGAAAGTTCTTTTAAAGTGTGACGTCTGAAAAAGGCGAGAAGAAATAGCTTTTAATCGCACCGATCGGCTAAATCACACGACGAGTTAAACAGTCAGTATAATACAATTATCAAAAGACCCAAATCTTAATAGGGAACAGTATTCTTCAGTTGGAGCGATTGAGGCAAATTGCGACACTTCAAACACTTCACAGATTTTCACTTCATCCTAGTTCATACCAAGAAAGTAATATCTCGAGGAACCTAATTTATTCTTAGCAAATAGTGCTATCGTTTATTTACTACTGTGGTCGTCCAAGTAAACACAATTCAGTTAGGCGCAAAGAGGATACCATTTAACCCAAATACAGAATTCATTTTTAATCTATGAAAAATAAACTCCTTGGGAAATTGCGTGCTCTACCATCTTCATATCAGTTTAAAAAAAAAAAAGGAAAATAGGGCAAGTTAAAACGTGTTCGCGACCAAAAAAAAAAGATCAAGTGATGATAAAACGTCGAACACATGTAAATAGCGTGGATTTTAACCTTCGTAAAAACAGATTTAATAATATAGTATAGTTATAATTATCATGGAAAAAACCAATTTTAAACCTTGTCCTTTTCTTATTCCCTCTCCTCTTGCAGCAAGGACTTTCCTAACTTCACGGTGGAAACAATTACGAAGGTTTATCCATGCGACCGTGAATAAGAAAAGACCTAATTGGAATGTTACGACTTAACAATGATATGCGGTGTGCTTCGTCATTCAAATTAATGAACATTCTTACCTGAGATCTTTGAGCTAATTACTATAACTCCAACCAAAAGTATAGCAGAATGGTAAAGATTCAATACTATCATGGTCAGTTTATGATCATTTGCGTACAAATTATGGTGAAAGTAGTAATATGCAAATTTTAGCTAACAATGAAGACTGTCAATATTTTCAAGAGTGTCTAATGTCTCACGTGGTTGTAAAAGGACCGCGAGACAACCAGTGGAGACGAATTAAGACACTGTATAAATTATTTGTTTTGGTGTTATGGTGACGCGTGGAGCTCGCTTTCATCTCAACAATTTAGCATTATCGATCCTGATCAAAAGAGAAAAAACGAGGAAATGTATCGTTATAACTTCTGACTAGTCGAAACAGCTCAACGATAACATTGCCCGTTGCGACCTATCAGGCGCCAAGACTCTTTCAGACCTTTCGCAGTCAGAGGTTGACACGGTGGATCGGAACCACTAAGTGTATCGTTGTTAATTTGCGAGATTTATGTAAGTTTGGGTTAATGTTCTAACAATAAATGTATATCTTCCAAGGCCACTCAGTTAGCATGCCCACCCATCCCCACCGATAGCAAATATATAAGCATGTACTTTAGAACTTTCTTAGTAGATAGGATTCAATTGTAGAGGTGAGTTAGTCAATGAGAACTCTTCTGTGAGAATGAAAGTGTGGTGTCTAAGATATTAACCAGAGTTACATAGAATGAAGTAAAACTAGATGTAAGCAGAATTAATCAGTTGTGTATAACAGAACCGAGAGATTACAGAAATACAGTTTAGGACAGTTTGAGAGTCCTTGGAGCCTTTCACTGAGCGTGGTGCGGTCCGCAGCTAGTTCCCCCGACTTTGTGACCCAAATGTACTTGGTGAAGTACGTCAAAACATATTTGTTGCTAATATGTTTACCATGAAAAGAAAAATGGGTGATTTCAGCTAAACTGATCGTACACATGGAAGAACGTGGCGAATTCAAAAATTGTGGATTTCTCGTTTGGTATGAGGAGTGCGATCAGGATTACGACTTCTGGAATTATTTGATTTTGAGTCTCACTACGAAGCAAATATCGACAGCACACTTCTCACATTAGTTTCCACAGTTTCCGATAAGATGTAAATGAATCGGAACTAAGAAAAGAAGAGCCCATAGCCTTGAGCACTAATTTCATTATTACCTGCGTAATGCCCGGTTCAAAAGTCGAACTTGACACGTTTACAGACAAATAAATAAAGAACGAATAAATAAAAACGAGAAATATATAAAAGACGATAAATACACAACGTTTCTCTCGTTTCGAATTTTGAAATGCTGAAATATCGAGCTTCAAAACAGCCTGTTACCAGTCTGATTTTTAACTGAAATTTCCCCGTACCAATGTACATTATTTGCCTGTAAATTGGTATAAACTACGAAAATTAGAGGTACTTGGGAACTACGAAATTAGGAATGTTCTGGCTAAGTGTTTGGAAATTGTTTAGGCCTGTTAAATTATCTTTAAATCCTTATGCGGGTCTTGTGAGCCTTGGTTTGTTCTGTGCTGCAAGACCACACATTTATTTTTACCTTTTGAGTGATCTGTCATTGACCTTACTTCGAGTCCTTCACAGGAAGTTTTGCTAAGCTTTTAGTTCTCGAGGATTAAGAGTTTTTTAAGTACTTTGTATATTTCGAATTCCTTATGTTATTGTGGGTTAAAAATATATTTACTCTGCCAACGTCATGTCCCGTGAGCACAGGCATGCCTACCGATGGGATATTTAGGAGGGTGCACTCAGGGCTGTCATATTCGACGCCAACTACAAACTGCAAGCGCAAAAGAAAAATCCCTTAGGAAATGTCACGTGAATCGGAAACGAAACGGTAGCCATAAGGCTAAAGTAGAGACACGGAGATTTAGTCCTTCCGATGAAGAGCCATTAAGAGTCTTTAGGCAGAGTTAATAAAAGTTGCTGATCGGACTCCTCGTGCCTCCCGTTTGCGCTAATTACTCAAGCTAATTAAACCCAACAATCCAACAAGATCGTCCTCACCTTATCAGCCAAAATTTGTATCGTAATTGCCTTTCCCATCTGACTTGCCAAAGATAGTTTCTACACGTTAAACCGTCCTGCACTACATGTGATTGATTTGATTTTCTTCCTAAATTTCCTAATGGAAGATTTCTCAAAGAAACTTAAAAACCAGAAAGTTCTTCTCCACTAGTATGGGCAATAGATACGATTGGATCCTTTACACGATCCACGAATATCAAATTTAAGCCTCTTTCAGCGGCTGATCTTCGCTATCTTAGACCTAACTGTTAAAATTGAATCGGACCGTGTTGTCGTTATTAACTGAATTAGCAAGAAGAGCAAGCACCCTTGTCCCTAACGCAAAGGGTGTTTACTAGGCTCGTTAGCACATCACGAAAGTTGACAGGTATACGAAAAGAAAAACGACAGCAACAGCCTGAAAACTGTTAGCCATAGATGAACTGGGGATGCGAACCCATCGTAGCTTCATTTCAGATCAGCTGGTCGGCTATGTTTGTGTCAATATTTTCTCTCTGTAATATTTTTCTTCGCAGACGCTAACGCATCTTTCATTATTTCGACAATTTAGAAACTTGTTACGAATCACTAGAACGATCATTAACGATTATAAGCTGTTTTGATAAAGTAACCTTTACTTCCCTTTTTCGCCTGGTGATTTTTACCAAAAGGAAAAACAGTGAAAATCCAGGGAAATCAGCCGAAAGTCGTTAGAAATACGCCATGAACTACCACCAAGAGATCAGTTTGTAATCTCTTGCAACCACTGAAAGGTCCACGTGTTGACAGAAAAGTCATAGGTAAAAGTGCGCTGCTGAGATGATTCGCTAGGTATGCGTACTCAACCCTACATGCTAGCCACGCACTCAGTTTTTGAATTATGTGACTCTCCCTGGTCACTTTGACTTGAAACTCAGTTATGAAACTGCATGTACAATTCTTTCACGCGATCGTCTTTAAACCTTGGTACAAAGTTTACTTTAACAATCTCTTCAAAGCCTTCTTCGCAACGTGGTTCTTCGTACGAAGACCTGTAAATAGAAGGACGCAAATTTCATCGTGAAACATAGGTGTAGGAAGATATAGGAACAGACTTTTAGTCCTAGCACGTTTAAAACTCTTATCAAACGAACGATGCTATTCATTAGTAATGAGGGAGATGCAAGAAAAATCTACGCCACAGGAGGAAGTGAGCCCCACAAGTTCAAATTTAGTAGTCCGCGAAAGTCACGTACAAATTATCAAGGTCAAAAATTTAAAGAAAATGTTCCGAAACGAAAACAGGTTCGATTTCGAGGAAGAAAATAAATACCCCAAGTACGAAGATTGGAGAGCGAAGACCCCACAACGGGGTTCCTCAATGTTGGCCTTTGTAAAATTTTGCACGCGTTTGAAAGTTATGATCGGTTTTGACGCGATTTTGCTTTAAAAAAAAGAACATCAAACATGCGGAAGTTGTAATAACCTCTCATGAAGTATATTGCACACCAGTGTTATTTGACCTCAAAATAGAAACATTTCAGATGCTAATCACTTTCCACAGGTAATCAGCGGTATGGGTAATCAACGCAGGTAAACGAACTTCCGTTAACAGTATTGTAGATTCACTTTCCTTTGAATTCACTAAAAAATTCGCCTTCTAGAAAGTGATGGGTTGCATCGCAACAAGAGAAAATAATGGTTATTATTACTCTTTCGGACAGTGAAAGCTTGTGGCGGTTTTCGTTTACATGTATTACCATTTTCGAGCCATGGTGAGCCGCCAATTACGTCTTTCACTGTCGAAAAATTTATTGGAAATGTAAAGCCGCCCCCTGCCAATCAGCAGACATTCATCGCGGAAGAATAAAACTCATGCAACATTTTCCACATCTGTGTTTCACAAGCAGGAAAACACAGCGCTGTCAAAACATGTTTCAATAATTGACTCGCTCGACAGTTTTTGGAGCATCCATTTTGCTGTTGTTGAACCGTGGTTTTCGTGTTTTGGGGTCTTCGCGTTCGTGTTCTAGTGTTTTCGTGTTCGTGTTTTGGGGTCTTCGTGTTCGTGTTTTGAGATCTTCGTGTTCGTGTTCTGGGGATTTCGTGTTCGTGTTTTGGGTCTTCGTTTCCTTTTTTAAGGACTTCAGTGTTTTATTTTTGTTTTCAGGGGTCCGAGATGTTGAATTGAAGTCGTATTGAAGAGAAAGATGATAGACACAAGTTGGTATGATACTATGTACACTTTCTAGTTTCAAAATGAGTCTGTTCACCCCTCTAATGAAGCGTCAAAGGTGTTTTCAACAGTTTAAAGGACTCACTTGTATTTCACAAAAGCCAAGTGTCCAACGTGCTTGTATGTGCTGTCTTTGTTCGTCATTTCACGGATCTAAAACAAATTTAAAAAAAAGTAAAAATACATTATGTAGGTTTCCATGCCAAGCAATTTAGTTTATTAGAGGTACTAATATTGAGCGAAGGAATAAACACATCTTTTGTACAACCGTTGTTTGTTTTGTACTTTACATCGTAAGGAGAGAAAAATGCGTGTAAAGTTGGTTGGCCTCCGTCAGAAGATTAATGGCAGACTCTACTTGCCATATTGTTATGTTGAGCGTGTTCAAAGGTCACGTCAAATAAGAAACACCGAGCACTTATCCTGGCTTGTTTTGCACAGTCAAGGTATCTGAAATTAATGAAAAGCAACACAAGATATGATCGGACTCTTGATAACCCATCGGCAGACTTGAGGAAAGACATGATAAATAGCTATGGGTCTCGTACAACTTCATCATTTATTATGCAAATGTGTATTAGGTACAAACAATACGGGAGCAGAACATAAATATTCAAAGCATTTCATGGTTATTTTTAATAGCCAACGGATTAGCTTCCTTCAAGTTTACGAGTTATTTCATTGCAAAAAAGGTTAAATGCCGCACTTTGTCGAAATAATTTTAATAGTTTGCTTTGAAAAGAGATTTCCTTAAACGCTACACTGTTAATTTTATGTCACTTTCTTTCAATTTGTTGACATGTAAAATGAAACGTTTTAAAAACTTTTTAACATAGATTTTTGTAGAAGTAACCAAATCTCAAAGGCTGCTTAAAGTCGAACAGTTACCCACTAGAGTGCAATTACTGAACTCGTATTCAATAGGACACTTATCACAACAACGCCATTTGGTGACGAAACAAAATTTTGTCATCGCATTTAAACCAAGGTACACTGTTCATGCCAACACTATCCATCACGTGCACAAGTGAAGAAATACACATTTTAAGGGCTTAAAAAAAAGCAAGTCTTGTTACCTCAAAGTAATTATAATAAAAGTAATAATCATAATAACAATTTTATCGGTTCCGTCTACTGACGATCTTTCACAAACCATTACAACGAGATGTAAGTAGTTCTGCATATAGTAAAGTTTTCTTCATAAAAATTATAATTTTAGAAAATATTTTAAGAGGCAAAGTTGTAGACTGCAGGGCACACACGTCGGAGTGATTAAAAGCGGTGACCAGTACCTCTTTCTTGCTTCCCTTGTTGGACTTGTGTTGTCCACTACTACTCTTTTACCCGATAACAATGCATCCTTGCAAGCAGAAACACACTTCTGCCATGTACCAAGGATATCCTATAGAACAAAGATAATCACGTTACCTACTATCATATTGTGATGTATTACCTTGGCTAAAGTAAACTAACAAGGTCTTGAATTACATATACCAGTAAGAGGCTAGGAGTTGCTCTTTCCATCTCTTCGTGGAAAGGATGCTGGTGGATCTGATCCATTGCTTTCTATCACCTCAAAGGAAAGGCGAGAATTTTGCCCTTTCACTTTTCTTTCCATACCTGTTAATCATCAAATGTCTGGCACACATTCAAGGAATGACGAAAGAGCTTTCAATGACAATCTCTTAGCATGCCAAAGAAACCGCGAAATAGCAGCGCTTTATATCGAACCATTTTAGTGAAAGACATGAAGCTAGCGCTAATGTCTTACCCTGTTTATTTGGACGTAACCCAGCGGTAGAAGATAATCTTGAACAAAGGTGGTTTTCCCAGCTGAATGAAGAATAGAACAGAAAACGTTGTTTTGTATTTGTTACTAGTTTCTAAACAGAAAATTAGGGTAGAGATTGATTTAACGCTCACATTTCACCTAGTTATGACGAATTTAACGAACCACAGAGCATTCTCGTGGTGAAACTGGGAAATCAGAATTCGTAATAAATTATGAACCTGTTCGCAAAACAAACATCAAGTCCGACTTGGTTATGACTACTCCGTGGGAAAAAGCAATTGCAAGCTATTGTCAATGGTATCAAATGAGTAACAGAAACAAGATCATATTTTGCCCAACAAAAATTATTAGAAACATAGTAACAGTCACATACTATCTACACTGAAGAGGCACCTCTTTTCAAAAGAGACTTTTCCTAATGCCAAGAGTGTACATTGAACGGAAAGTTCCATTGTGTTACATTTAAAACAGAAAGGAATGCAGATGAGCAAAATTAAATGGAGAGAAGTGTGTACTTTTAGTCGCTTGTCTTGGAAATAGTTACGAGCAACTCTACAAGTAAAGAAGTCCGTTAGGCTCTACAAATGGTTATGTTTAAAGACAAGTCTGACCTTCCTGTTCACCTCAATTTACTTACATGCGGGATATCCGACCATAACAATTAGCTGTAACAAGACAAATGCAAGTCAGTTATTTCTGATGGGTTCTTTGATAAAGTCTTAAAAATACTGTCTTTTGCGTGGTTTCAATTTGCAGTTGATCAATTATGGGGATTAACTCGAATATGTAAAATATTAGCCAATTGTGACACATTTGCCACACAAAAGGAGAAAATTGTAAGGAGGAAAAGTTGCTACTATAAGCTATGTATCTGTTGAATATAACGTTGCCAAAGGATGTTAAGTAACTCTTATAAAGCTACGTTGACGTAAATCAGAATAGTTATTTATCAGAAGGGTGGGCTAAAAATGATTTAACAAGTCATAATGAGGCTACATATTTATAAGAGTGAACAATACTGCCCACCTCTAGAAGAGTCAATTTTCTACATTTTTCAGTACCTCTTGACCTTCTGACTTCAACTTTGCATTTGATGGATTTAATAAAGATCCATTAGCATCTAGATTTTTCTGAAGATAACATACAATATGATGTGTGTTATGGAGGTAGGGTCATACCATCACAGGTGTTTAATTCTAAACTCATTCCCAAGCAAAGTTTGCAAATGAAAAACTATTAAATACAATCAAATGGGAAGCTGGGTCTGAAATTCAGTGTTTTTTTTTATGGGAGGGTACAATGTCTGTGTCCTTAACAAATTAGGTTTGGTATGGTCCGACCTACCAAAACTTAAAATCTTGTTGCCAACACTCAATTTCCAGTTGTATTGGAAACCAGTTGGTTGCAATTTCAGACCCTGCAGTTTATGCATGTGCCCTCATCTCCTCTATATATTACATTCTTTAAAATACCTTTGAACATAAAGCCCTCTAGAATACATACCGGTAGAAATTTTGGCCATTCAAATGGTGATGGCTTATACTTTAGGAAGAATTCTTCTGGAGTGTGGAACTCTGTTCCAATGTTTTCTGCAAACTTAATTTTTAAAAATTTTATTAAAAAGTCAATGAAAAATGTTGCAGAAGTCATTTGTAGGAAAACAGCTATTATCTGTCACCTGAGTAGACATGCACTCTCTTCAGGTATTAAGAAAATTATTGTAAAACAAGTGTAGGCAATCAATATCACCATTATTAAGGATCAAATGATGAAATTTAATCATTTGTCTCTTTCCTTGATTGTTTATTTCCTCCTCTAAGTTTTGCTTAATGCCACATTCTCTCTATTGAGCCCTTTCCTAAAATTGATTAAAATTTATTGGTGCCCCCAAACCAAAAACCTCCCAACCTAAGGACAGACACCCAAATACCACAAAGTTATTAAGGATGATGAAGTTTGAAATAGATTGCCAGGAGAATTGCACATAAGAAATACAGAGCTTTGGCACATGTAATCAGAAGGTCTGGGTTCACTTCCTCATAGTGGACTTAGATTTTTTTTGTCCCACCCCTATGACAAAATGAATAACCTCTTTCTTTAATATCACCTGTAGCTAACTAAAAATATAATAATGTTTCACAAACTAAATTTTTGCTGTTTATTTCATCCAGTGTTAAAGAAGTCCCCTTGTGTACATCTGTGACAAAATAAATACAGTTTTACAGAGCTAACTGATATAAAAAAAAATAAAGCCAGTCACCAATCTATCATTGCAAGAGAAATCCTTCTTCTTTCCTGGCTCCCAGCCAGCTGGTCGCCCAGCTGCATCTAAGATACAAGAAATGTGATTTCAAGTTGGTCTCCCTAGCTTTGGTTGTATAACTTAAAGGTTTTTCCTTTTACTGGTATAATCAAATAAGGGACTCTAGGATGAAAAGAAAGAGGGATATGTTCTGATGGGTCATTGGGTACTGAAGTCAGTCTGTCATGTCATATTGCAACTAATTTCTTCAGATAAGTATCTTGTGCATGGTATACTATATTACTTGATGTTAAAGGAAAACACATTGAATTCATAAATGTCCAAATCTGTTTATGACATCAGTAGATCTCTTACCACCAACAAAGAAACTGTCCTTTTCATCTACAGTAACATCATCATTGGCCTAGTACAAAGATAAATGTCTGTTTTTCTTAGTTAAGTACCCTTAATGATTCATGGAGAGACAAGCGAACCAAACATTGAAATTGAAAAAGCCTCAAGTACCTCCCCACATAAGAGAATACACCTAGTAAGAGATAAACTACCACTGGATGTGATAATATGGTGAGTGAGTAGGTGAAAACATTGTAGTGAGGTTTTTATTGGGAGGAAAAATAGTAAATTAATAATATCCAATAGATATTTCTATTGATGTAATTCTTAGGGTGTTCCTTTGTTACACATTTTTGGTATACAACATGAAACTAATAAACAAAGGAATAACTCAAGCTTGTTTGGGGATTTCTTGTGTAATACATAGGCCATTTTGCAAGATCATAATAACTAGTGTGCAAAGCTGGCGTTTATGTTAAAAAGTGCTTGGGCCAGTTGCGAAGCTGCAAGGGAAATGAAAAACAAAGACTCTTGCTCCAGGAGAGAAAAAGCTCACAAGGTGATTGCATGATAGAAAGAAGGGTCAATTACATCAAATGAAATTTGTAATGATGTTGGGGACTGGGAGGCAAACCTAATAAGGGAGGCTCGTGACTCTCACTTCCAGTTTCCCATTTCTTCACCAGTGGAATGGTTGGGAAGACAATGTAGATTTGATAACTAAAAGAAACACTTACACCAAAAATGGTCATGCTTAAGGAAATGTAGTGAATTTTGTGATTACTTACTACAATAATTAAACAAAATTTAGTAAATTTGGATGAATTGCATGCATGGGCCTTGCTTAATGCATGCAAATATCAATATTTTTGGGAAAATATTGACAATGTTTACCACAAGTAATACCTGTGTGATTAAGTGCTTCCACATTCCAGTGAGCGGCTTGCGGTAGACACTATTTCCTGTTGCAATTAAAACCTACATGTATAAAGATCAAAAATCAAATGCAAGTGAAGTTGAGTTCCAGGTGCTCTTTCAGGGAAGTACATGTCCTGTCTCAAGAAAAGGAAGACTATATGACAAGTGCCATCTAATTTCCATACATGTCCAATACACCCAAAGTGCTATGATTCATCTACAGTCGTTGACAAATCGATACAGTGAAAGTTGAATTGTACATTAACATACCGAAAGTGGAGGGTGGCAAGCAATGTGTGAAAATGAGTAGCATGGTATACCAGAAGTCGAATAGTGCATAAACATACTGGAAGTCGGGGGTCTAAGCAATGTGTGAAAATGGGTAGCATGAAAAGAGAATATGACTACATGAACCTTCCATGTTCTTAAAGGGTGAAATGGCTGGAAGTTCATTATCAGAATATTATAAATATAAAAATGAACCTTCTTCCCTCCTAGAGCATTAAACAGGGGCATAATAAATGTTGATGAATCCACACAATTTGTATGGGTCAACACAACTCATCATTAGTTAAGTCGATCCATCTAACCATGAGTCGATTTGCACATGAAGACAATTCATACCTAAGTGTTAAATTGGGGTATTCAGTGTTGACGAATCAACATGATTTACATGGGTCGACTTGACTTGTCATTAGTAAAGTTGATGCATCTAATCGGATGTCAATCCACAAAAGAAGACAATACATACTTTAGCGTTAAATTGGGGTATTCAATGTTGACGAATCACAAGGACCGACTCAACTCATCATTAGTAAAGTTGATCCATCACCAGAAGTTGATTCACAGAAGTAAGCATTAAATTGGGGTATTCAATGTTTATGAATTGACACAACTCACATAGGTAGACTCAACTTGTCATTAGCAAAGTTGATCCATGTCACCGGAAGTCAATTTATTACAAATCAACTTCCAGTATGTCAGGTCAACATCAATTGTGATGAGTCATTCAATCCGAGTCAAATCAAGTTGATTCGTCAACATCTCCAACCCCCTCCCTAGTTACTCGCAGAATATTTTCTAATTAAGTGCCTTACAAATCGACTTCTGGTATGACAGGTCAACATCAACTGTGACAAGTCATTCAATTTTTGTCAAATCAAGTCAATTTTGACAATATCTCCTTTCATGGCCACTTGTGATATATTTTGAAGTGTCTTGCAAATCGACCTCCTTAAGCAGTATTGTTTAAGCTTGAATAAACTAGAAGCCAGTCCCCACTCTCTTTAAATGCTCACACTGTAGTCTAGATTTATATTAATAACCAGTTATCAATACCCACCATAAAATATAAGTAGTAATCAGAAAGATCAAGGGCATGAGTATAATTTATCTCACCTGCACAGGTACTTTGAGGTAATTAATGATCTGCTCAATCTTAGACTTAAAGTCTGCTACCTTTAACTGCTTTTTGGAAATGCCAAGCTGGTAGAAAAACAGAGGACTTAGTGTTGTAAAACCCCAGAATGAAACAACCCATATGAGAGAATCTAAAAAAGAGAGAGAATTATCAAAACAAGCTATTTGACCAGCAGTACAATCTGTTTGCTGCTGATCATTAAATGTGACTTTCTAACTGCCATGATCAACAATGGAACAAACATAATCCACCTCTCTTAACTCAGGAAAATCTTTGGCATTTAAAATGACATAAATCATGAAGTTATTGATTCATTACAACAAACTGATATAAACCTTTTCTTAAAAACTGATTACTTTCAACAAAAACTATTCCATAGGTCAATCAATTAACTAGCTTTTCACGTAAATTAACAATGAAAAAGATCCTTTGTCAGAGTAAACCATAATTCTGCTCTTACTGTTGTTACATGGAATGGAAGAGACAATGTCATGAAAAGCATTGGTAAACTTATGCACAAGACATATGACATAATAGCTTACATCTCCACTGATTAGACAATTTTGAACACTGAGGGGAAAAAATACAAGTTTTCAACTATACCTGGTTTGTAAAAATGACAACCTGTTAAGGAAATGGAATAAATTGGAGAAATTAAATTACAAACAAATAACAAAAATAAATTTTGCAAAGGTTCCAGCATGATACATGAAAAACATACTGTCAAATGGCCAAACCTGTTTAAGTTGTTAACCAATTTAGTTGAAAGGAAAAAATGATAATACAAGCCTTGTATCCATTATGCCAAAGATCTTTCAGTTTTGGAACAACTTCTGGACATAGTATTCTAGACAGAACAGAGTAAATAAATAACTAAAGAAGGGTTTCTAAACAATAAAACAGCTTTTATTAACCAGTTATTAAGGCTTAACCAAAAATCATCTTGTGACCTTAATGTGTGATTGGGGGGGTTATTTATTTTTAGATGCTAGTTGCTCTTAAGAGTCAAATGGATAATAAATTGACTTGTGTCTGACCAACAATAAGTAGAAAATTCCCTACTTGACTGCAAGCTTTTTTTGATAGTATTTAGATGGCTAAGCTGAAAGGCAGATTTTGAAGTCATTTTGACCATGTGCAGATTCAATATATTTCTGGTAAATGTAATTATGTTGAATATTTGAAATGTGGGAAATAGTTTACACAAAGATACAGTTAATGCAATACATTTAGGCACTTATTATGAATATAGAAAGACACTAATGTGGGCTAGGTTCTAATTTATCTCCAATTGAACTCACTGCCAATCTGTTATTGAGGTAGGAAACACCTTCCCAGACTGAGTGGTGATAAGTGTTCCATCCAAGTCAAAACCAGCAATCTGCAAAAGAAGCTGTCTTTATTAAGTATCAGGAAATTCATTTTTTGTAGACATTAAAAATATGCTTGAAAGATTTGATGAGCCAAGGCAGACTGAAGGAGGGGAGGGGTGAATATCTGTGATTTTTTGGCACAGGCATCATCACTCTTAAAGACCAAGCATTAAAACCCTTTTTTTGCAATTACCACCCTTTCCCTTCCCTAGCCAACCAAGAGTGTAAGGGAAATGCTCAGCATCCTGCTCTACCCTAGAGGAAAATAACAATTCACAAAGGAACAGAACTACAATTATAAGGTTGCAAATAGTTTTCAGCTTAATCAATTTGCAGCTGCTTTTTTTTTTTTAAACCTCACTGGGAGCTTTGTTGAAGGTTAAAAACAGCCTAACAGACAAGAACTTATTATTTTAAAACACATTAAACTATTAGCCTGCTAATACCTTGTAGCTTAAAAAGTATTTTAGTCTAGTCATAAAGACTGGAACAGACTGGCAAGTGCATAATCTGGCCAAACTTTTAAAAATTAAATTTAAAGGTGCTAACTGCAGCCAAGGAATACTCAGTGTTTGTCTAAGCACACTGAAGTTGCAGGTAACATCATCACAACAAATCATTGCAAAACATAAGCAATGAAGGTTCCTAATTTAACAATTATAATACCTTAGAACTTGCTTCCATCCCTCTACAGGTAAAAACAATTAGCTCCCCTCCAATATCCTTCCATGACTCCCTCAAATTACAAGAATCTAGATCCCCTTTTGAAAGATCAACTTTTTTGTTGTTTTGTGGTCGTATCTTTTCCACCATCTCTTGGCCAAATTCACGACGTATGTCCTCTAGGTCTTCAGATGTGAGATTATCATCTGAATCACTTAAAGTATCAAAACAAGCTTTCTTGGCTTTAGGTTCATCATCATTTTTATCTCTTTCAGATGGTTGAAGTTGACTGAAATAGATGAAGTGAGAGTACTTGTCTCCAAGAAGACAGAAAGTTCCTCCAGGACCAAGAGATGTTGAGTCTCCTTTGTTAAGACTCACTCCTCCAACAGAACTTGAATTGTTACCCAGCTGATTTGCAAAAAGTTTTATTAATCTTGAAATTAAAACTTCATAGATTAATGAATACATAAATGCATTCAATGATAAACAGAAAAAACAATAGGAAGACACAAAATAAATAAACTAAGATATTACACCAAACATGACCAACCAAATATATTCTACTTCAACTCAGATGTCACTTCAAAGACTTCCAAATCCTGATAAAAAGCTTTCAATAAATATATATAGTACTTGATGCATTTTAATCTCTGTTGTCTTACACACCAGCAATTAAATTTTGTGACATACAACATGTTATTGGTGAAAAGGACATCTGAGAACCTTAACAGACCACCAATTGAGGTGAACAGAAGAAAGAATTTTTCAGGTAACAAACTGCAGGCATGGTAATTAAATGCATTAAAAAAATTTTGAAAAAAATTTCAACAACAAATCTACAGCAGATATGTGTGTCACTATAATAAACCAAATTAACCCTTAAACTTCCAAGATCTGCTTGTTAATTCTCCCCTCCAGCTTTAACACAATTCTTTGTAAAGAAGTTAGGAGAATTTGGTATTAGATCAAGATAACAACTTCTAGCTGGTGAGTTTGGGTATTCTTGTTTGCTGTTTGCTGGATAATGTATGGATATTATAGGTAGAAGTTTGATCACTTCTAGGAGTTAAGGGTTAACACAGGAAAACCTGAATAGGACTTCACTTCTCAATTAAACCCAAATGTCAGTATAAAAAAATTGAATCTAATTACCTGAGTAACAAGCACTTCCTTTTTTACATAATTTGCTGTGAGCTGAACTGCAAATTCAAACAAACTTGATCACTCAATTTTGGCACCATAGAGGTACCATGCATATGGCATTGCAAAGGCCATAATAATGTCCCATTCTAGATAGCATTTTAAAAATCCCTAGTGGTTCATAAGAAATTGGGGAATTAATAATCAGGTTATCAAAGAGACCTCACAAACAAAACTTCCACACATTTTCAATCCTGAGGGACTGGTCTTTGAAACCATGTTGGGATTTTTCGACATTCCTACGGTTAGTTTGCAATTTTCCTGTCAAATTTGTTTTCAAAAATTTTAGCCATTTGTGGTACATCAGAAGCCATCCTGAGAGCTCAATTACGAAAAATGGAAATGATTTCTTTGGTTGGTATTGTGGGAGTCTTCAAGCCAAATTGCAAAGAAATCTGTTAAGTTTTTGTACTTCGTTAATTCACTATAAGAAGGCACACTCAAGTAAAATTGAAGTACTGTAGGTCTCCCTCATAAAGGTTTGAAAATATTCTGAGCCTTTGGGCAATCACATGTCAAATTATGTCAATACTCTGGTAACTTAGTATTATCAACAGAGTTGACAACATAAATAGGCCAACATACAGAGTTTAAAAGCTGACATTTTGAGTGTTAGCCCTTCTTTCTGACAAGGGCCAAATGCTCAAAATGTCAGCTTTGAAAATTGGTGGCCAATTTACATTATCAACTCAGTTGATAATACTAAAGTACCCTGTTATACTCTCCCACCAACACAGCACCACAGTTTCTTTACAAACTTACCCCCCTTTATGTCAATAGTCTGATTACTTGTCCACAAGTTGTGTCTATCAAGTCATTTTAGAATCAGCTCATGCTCTCAGCTATGCATATATCAAGGTATGGATGTACATGAAAAGTTTGGTTTAAAAATTAACAGGGGCAGGGGGCATCCAGTCATGTTTGTAACAATAGACATTTGTACTCAGTCAGTTCATACCCAAAATTGAACGATTTGCTGGTTGATTCATATCCATCTCATTCAGTGACAATCGAAACCCAGAGGATTGCTCAGAAAACCTCAAATCAATCCACATCAAATCAAATCCTTCACTTTAAAACAATAAATATCAAAGCTGTAAAGCTTGTGGGACTTTTTATCTGGGTGTTGTGTAGATAAAATCTTTGAATCTAAAATTCCTAAAACTATCTAACAATCTCAGTTTCAGCCGAAGGCTCCCATAACAGATGAAGCTGACTAATTCACAATGTTTGCTTGTCAAGCAGTTCTAGAGTAGTGCACCTTTGGGTGCTAGGGAGTCTTTCATGCAGCACAGTCAAAGCACATGATGGATAATGAATGAATCTTGCACTAGTGACATATGTCACACAGTCTGTCTGGATATGATGTGATCAGTTATAGTCTGTAGTCTTTTGGTAGGTTTTATGGATACCTATAAAAACTGCAGATTGCAGTAAAAATACAGGTTCCACCATTTTCCTTGTTTTAGTACTTGATGAGCTCCAAATTACAGGGAAGCTTAAAAATAAGTCTAGCAGCTTTGCAGTGGATCCCTGATAGAGGCTGAAGTATTTCACTGCTACAGAAGCATCCCCACAAGACGAGACCATACAACAATGAGGGCAGAGTCACTTAACAATTGAGATGGAGGCAAACGCTAGTCAGAAGAAATTTGATTTATGGAGAAAGTTTAACTTATTAGCAAATATTTTCTTGAGCTCCAGTAAGTGTGGAAGCCAGGTTGGCTTGTCATCTACTGTCTTTCTCAGCAGTCTCAATTTGGTTATCCAACTAATTACCACACTTCCTAAAGTGATGGGTGGAAGAGGATCTTGGGGATTTCCTTGACAGAGTAACATGGCCTCACTTTTGCCTGGATGGATCGTGAGTCTGTTGTTTAGGCACCACTATTGCAATTTGTCTAGAGCTCTGTTCAGCAGTGCTATATTGCTTTAACCACTCTCCCATCACATGAGATGGCAGGTCATTTGTAAACAGGAAGAGAAAGGTTGGTCCTAAGAACAATCCTTACGGGGGAGGGGGGGATAATGGTATTGGACTAGTAGTGTGTCAGACTTAGTGCAATTTACAATTATGAATTGGCTCCTCCCTTAAGACAGCTTTTGATCCAGTGGAGTAGTGGACCTGCTACATCAAAGTCTTAATCCTCCAGTCACGTTAAAAGGATGGAATGAGAAACATTGTCTAAGGCCTTTTTGAACTTTACAAAGGCTTAACTGAGTTGAGTGCTTTCATCCATGTTTCTGTGAGGTTGTGTTAGTAATAGTTCTGTCAATGTCCTGTAGTTCTGTTAAAGGTGACATGGGATTGTGTCATTTACCACAGATTCTGGGATCTTGCTTAGAATGCTTGACAACAAAACCGGCCTGTAGTTGCCACAAACTTCACATGCAAGAGGATGAACAGATGTCAATAGTTGCATATGTCAAGTCAAAAAAGAATCCAACAAGTAAAGATATAAGAAGAGTTTTTCTTGTGCATACTCACGAACTTCTTAAAAACAACAACTTGATTTTTGCCAAGTGCAAGGTAACTTTGACGTCTGTGATTGATTCACAATAGAAAGCAAAAGCATTCATTTCATTTAAACATTAAGAAAAAATTAAGAAAAAAAGAACAAGATTGGTTTAGCTTTGAAAATTAAATTATTTGGTTGTGAAGTAAGTTCACTCATGATGGTATATAAATAACCAAAGTTTACCTGGTGGGGCTTACGTTCGGTGGTCGTGCATAAAAACGCGCGCAACATGCAGAAAAAAAAACTTGTTTAACACTGATATTACATTTCTATTTTATAAAGAAACCGAACTTACTTTAAACCTACTTACCATGGAAACATAATTTATAAGTATTGGTAAGAAACAACGAAACTGTGGATGGTCCTAGGCGGCTACGAGACGGCTGAGTATGAAACGTCCGTGAGTAACCGGGCCGGGAAGGGAAGAATGTTATGTGCTAGAGCTATACGCGAGAGGAAATCATTATTTGTCATTATTAAGGCGTTTATTGCTTTATAGGATATATTTTTTGACATTTGGTAATCAATTAACCAATCCATCGGTGATTTCGGTAGATGAAACTGGATAAGGAGTAAACTAACCTTGATTTCTGGAGCATTTCTTGTCTGTAATTTGGGTCAGAGGGCCTCTGCCAAGTAATACACTCTCTCCATCTGGAAGGGGTATTGGATCATGGCTCTTTTGGCAGCAGATTACTAAGTACTCCATCGTACAGTATTTCTTGATTTCCAACCGCTAATGTAAGACAGTTTTCCTTCTAAAAATAAATATATTTATACATATATATCTATAAATGAATGAGTACTACTATCACTTCGCCACCATATTCCCGGCGCAGCGGGTACTTCAGAAAGAGAAGTATTCGGACTGGACTGCTGGATTGGACAAAAAAAACAAAACAAAACAAAAAAAACAAAAAAAAACTTCAGAATGTTGTCAAGAGATTTGTTCTATAAATTTCAAAGTTTCCCAAAATTACCCTCATGTTATAAGTTTAAAATCATTTTAAGATTATCCGCAACAAAAATTTGCCAAATTTTTAATTGTTTCGTCTGTGTCTAATTTGTTAAAAAGTATGAAATTCTCCATGAATTACTTTTATCCTGCATAGGAAATAAAAAAATCAACGTTCATCATAATTTAAAAAATCAAAACGCAGCGTTTGTGCATAATACTTTTTGACTAGAGTATAACATGTACATCATACATCCGTATATTATTCCCCAGCCGGGAGGTCCGTTTATTGGGGAAAACTGGGCCATGGTACTGGTATTAAAGACAGAGGGCATAGTTTTTTCCAATACGGACACTCTTCGGCTGGTAAAGAACATTTTCATTTTTTTCTAAAACTTAACGAAATACTTCCCAAAAGAGCCCGAATGATTAAGGGCTGTAACTACGGTAAGATCCTTCATGAATTGAAAAACTTTTCATCGAGTAGATGGTAGAGAAAAACAGAGGCTTCACTGATCAGATTGAAACTAGTCAAAGAGACGATCACATGGATTGTGCCAGTGACCGTGACAGAGATGGAGTTAGTTATAAGGAAAGTGACAGTGACTGACAGAGACAGTGACGGTGACATAGTAGGACATGATTATAGTGAAAGAGATAGTGATAGTAACAGGGAAAGGGACAGGGAGAGTGACAGTGACAGTGACAGGGGCAGTGACGATGATATCGAGTGTAACAGAGACAGTAACACTTACGGTGACAGAGACGGTGATGGTGACGGAGACAGTGCCAGTGTCAGTGCTGTAACGATAAGTTTGGGTTAAAAAGCCCATTTATTACGTCAGCATAAACCGACCAGTTACATGTTCAAAAGACCGCAAAAATAACTGACTGTACCCGAATGCGCATATTATTATATGATAATTAGTGGCGCACTCATTGTGATAAGTTCAGTTGCACGTGCCTATGTTCACCGCTTCTATATAGCCAAGTAATTTATGCAGGCATACTTCTAGCAGTATTTCGTCACAAGTACCAGTTTCAGTATCGATGCCAGTACCAGAGACAGAGACAGAGACAGCAATGTATGGTTCACTGAAAAAAAGAAGCCGGCAATCCTTCCATTGACCTTCGCAGATCGTTGATACTTTCATTAATCTTGTATCTATCTCAGGCGATTTTTATAGTTTTATATCGTTACATGCTCATACATGAACCGTTTTCCATTTAGATAGTTTTAGGAGGCTTCCTCAACCGAATTTTTGATTGTGTATCACTTCACATTCCAGCTGGATGTTAGTCAACTCATAATCCAACTGTGTTTGTCAGATCCTTTGACTACATTACTTGCAGGTTCAAATATTAGTTCGTCTGCCAGAGATTTTTGGTGAAACACACCGTGATCATTTAGGATTTCATTGTTTATTTTGGTTCTGTACTCCTTTCCATGAACAGAGTTTAGCTTCTTCTCCTTGTCTACACCTGAATCTTTGTTGTCTGCCTCATTTGATGTTTGCAAAGGTCATCTGATCGTATTCCTCCGAGTAATTTGTTATCCCCTTATTTTTCATGAAAAAATTCTCGTAGATGTTTGAATAGATCAAAAACCATCAGTATCCTGTAAGATTTCACCAAGAGAAAAGATAAGCGAGAAAATAAACTTCATTGACGTACTTGAAAATGAGCGATAGGCACTCGAAGAGAGAATTTAACTTCGAGAAAAGTTAAAACCTATTCAAGCGATATGGTTTTACGGTGACGGCTGTTTGATTAGCTGTTGAAAGAACTGTCAGAGTTTTCGTCAGTTCTCTGAAAAGTGGTCTCTGATCAGGCGTCAGGGGTTTTGGAAACGGATTAAAAACTCTTGGTTAAAAGGTTGCCAATATGCTCTCTCGTAAGACTTGCAGGTAAAATAACAAGCCGAGAACTGCTAGGGAAGTGATAACTTTCCTTAGTATAAATGCCTGGCTTTTTCCCAGGAGTTACTGCATTCTTGAATCAAAAGATTCGAGAAAAGGCATAAGCAACTGCAATTCCTGCTTGTATTAGTCCTGCCTTCAACATTTCGTGATTATTTTTTCTCTCTCTCTTTTATTTTACTCCTCGATTTGATAGATATGAAGTTTGTCTATTAATGGTTGACGGCCTTCCACTTTCAAGTCTAGGAACAATTTTCTTTGTTTTCAAGTTTATTGATTGATTCCTGTTTCTGTGATCTTCAGCTGATTGATATAGCCAACTGTGCTTCCGCTGTTCAATTAAAGGTAAGGGCGCATAGGCCAGGTTCCTGGTGAGATTGCTCGATCGAGTCTTACTTTCGAGTCATCTACTGTAAGTTGGGATATCTGAACACTTTTGGAAATGTAATAGTGTAGTTTGATCGTCCGGGTGAGTGTAGTCCTGAGAAGGACTGTTGTCGGTAATAGTGACTGACGTTTCGACAACCTGAGCGGAAGTCATCATCAGAGTCAAGTGAAAGGTTGTTGTCAGTCGAATGTACTTAGTCCGGTTTGTATAAACTGATTGGTCAGTTTTGCCGTGATGTTATTGGCTGTAAGACTCAAGTGGCGTAGGTCAGTCGTGATTGGTCGGTTTGGATCCGTTAGTGAAGTTAGGTCGTTCTGTTCGGTCCGTTTGTAGTGTTAATGTCGTGAATGAGTCGTTTGTATGGTGCCGGTAGTGGTTGACACCTGTTGAGGGGATTCTGTTCCAAGTTAGTAAACCAGCTTTCTAGGGTCAGTCGTTGAAAATAGTTGGTGCTGTAGGTTAGGCATTGCGCAGAGTCCCAGTCAATAATGTGGTTCGTAAGTCGGTTATGTTCAACAATGTGATTGTTGACATCGCCTTTCGTCGTCGCTCGTTTGTGTTCAGTCAGTCTAGTCGTGAGGTTTCTGCCAGTCTCACCGATGTAGGAGGCGTGGCAGTCGGAGCAATTGATCTTAAATACTGCTTCTTGTCTGTTCCTCGGTTCGTCTTTGTCTTTGACGTTAGTCAGTAACTGACGTAGTGTGGTAATAGATTTGTGAGCGACGCGGATATTGAATGGTCGTAAGATGCGCGAGATGTTCTCAGATATGCCCTTTATGTATGCTATAGTTGCTGTGGTCGTAAGAGTTGCGCTGTCGTTAGCTTCGGTAGTAGTAGTAGGTCTGTGAGTGTTACGTTGGATGAAGTCTTCATCGTTGTTCGTTGAAAAAAACTACTACTACTACTACTACTACTAGTACTACTACCGACGCTAACGACAACGCAACTCCTTTTTGTTGGCAACCGTCTGTCTCGGAAGACAATGGAAATCTGCACCTAAGAAGTAAAATCACATCAAGCGGCACCGCCGGCTGTGGCTGTGGAGCCCAATACGGGAGCCGCAGACCCGCTGGCATTTTGCGCAGGTAAAGTCATTTGTGGGGGTTGGTGGAATGGGGGCAGACTGGAGCCTCTGTCGCCTGCGAGTCCTCTTCACCTCCCACTGGCTCTCCCTCTTCAACTCGGCTTGTTTGACGCCGGCCTTGACAGTCGATCGCCAGAGTGTACGGTCGGCTGTTGCTGACTCAAGGTTTCCAGGGCTGATGCTGCAGGTCTTCAAGTCACGCTTGCAGACATCCTTATAGCGTAGAGTTGGTCGTCCTGTTGGCCGCGTCCCTGTGGCGAGCTCACCGTACATGATGTCCTTTGGGATGCGTCCATCATCCATTCTGCATACATGGCCGAGCCAGCGCAGTCGCCTCTGGGTCAGCATGGCATAAATGCTGGGTAGACCTGCCCGTGATAGGACCTCTGCATTTGTGATGCGGTCTTGCCAGGTGATGCCAAGGAGTCGTCTAAGGCAGCGCATGTGAAAGGCATTCAACCTGCGTTCTTGGCGGGAGTAGAGGGTCCATGTCTCACTACCGTAGAGAAGGGTGCTCAGTACGCAGGCTTGGTACACCTTCATCTTTGTGTTGATGGTCAACAGGGAATTGTCCCAAACTCTCTTTTCGAGGCGAGCCATTGCCGTTGCTGCTTTTCCTATCCGAACATTGAGCTCAGAGTCCAGGGATAGGTTGCTGGAGATACAGGAGCCAAGGTAGGTGAAGTTGTCGACTACCTCTAAGGCGTGCTCGCCAATGGTGATGTGTGGGGTGACGCTGACACCTTGGCCCATGATGTTAGTCTTTTTCAGGCTGATGGTTAGGCCAAAGTCATTACAGGCTTCTGCAAAGCGTGTGATGAGCCGCTGCAGTGCCTCCTCGGTGTGAGCGGTGAGGGCAGCATCATCCGCAAACAACATTTCCCTGATGAGAACTCTGCGCACCTTGGTCTTAGCACGGAGGCGGGCCAAGTTGAAGAGGTTCCCGTCGCTCCTGGTGTGGAGGAAGATGCCATCTTCAGACTCACGGAAGGCATAGCACAAGAGAAGGGAGAAGAACACACCGAAAAGTGTCGGGGCCGGGACACACCCTTGCTTCACGCAGTTCTTGATTGGAAAGGGGTCTGAGGATGATCCGTCAAACTGGACTGTACCTTACATGTCATCGTGGAAGGATGTGATCATCTTCAGGAGCTTTGGCGGGCACCCAATTCTTTCCAAAAGGGCAAAGAGACCGTTTCTGCTCACCAGGTCGAAGGCCTTGGTCAGGTCAATGAAGGCAAGGTAAAGTGGGCGTCTCTGTTCGCGGCACTTCTCTTGAAGCTGTCTGAGGGAGAATACCATGTCGATTGTCGATCTCTCTGCACGGAACCCGCATTGCGACTCTGGGTAAACGCGGTCAGCCAGCAACTGCAGTTTGCTAAGCGCGACGCGAGCAAAGGCCTTTCCTACGATGCTGAGAAGGGATATCCCACGATAATTGTTGCAATCGCTGCGCTCGCCCTTGTTCTTGTAGAGCGTGACAATCTTAGCGTCCCGCATGTCCTGGGGTATCGTGCCCTCCTCCCAGCATTGGAGCAGGATATTGTGCAGGTGGCCGAGAAGAGAACTCTCACTTGCTAGCTTGACAATCTCGGGGGGAAGGCCGTCACTGCCTGGTGCTTTGCCGCTGGCAAGGGACTTGATGGCTTTCCTCAGCTCGTCGACTGTGGGTGGTGTGTCAAGCTCTTCCATGGTGGGTAGGGTGGTGTTCTCGATGGCGGTGTTGGTGACAGTGGTCTCCCTAGAGTACAGCTCCTGGTAATGCTCCGCCCATCTCTCCATCTGTTTGGCGCGGTCGGTAATGATCTCGCCTGTGGTGGACTTGAGTGGAGCAATCTTGATGGCGCTAGGGCCAAAGGCTTTCTTAATGCGCTCATACATGGCGCGGATGTTGCCACAGTCCGAGGCGATTTAGATGCTGTGACACAGGTCGAGCCAGTAGTCATTTGCACACTTGCGAGCAATCCTCTTGACGTTGTTGCGAGCAGCTTTGTAGGCAGCCAGTGTTTCCTTGGAGGGCTGTTTCTTGTGCTCGAGGAGTGCAGTGCTCTTGGCAGTGATGGCGGGCTCCATCTCCTTGATCCCCGCCTCGAACCAGTCTTCACTTTTTCTCTCCCGCATTCCGAAGGCGTCTGAGGCCGCCTCATACATGGTGTCTCGGATGTAGTTCCATCGCGCTGTGGCACTGTCAGTTGGGCAATCCTCTAAGGCTTTCTCCATGGTCTCGGCAAAGCGTTCACGCGGTCCTGGGAGTGAAACTCTGGCTGTGCCAATACGGGGGCGTCCTTGCTGTTTGGAGCGATGAATGCGCTTGGACTGGAGACGCACCTTGCTGCAGACCAGGGAGTGGTCCGTGTCGCAGTCGGCACTGTGGTAGGTGCGAGTGATGAGCACGTCCTACGACCACAGCAACTATACCATACATAAAAGGCATATCTGAGAACATCTCGCGCATCCTACAACCATTCAATCTCCGCGTCGCTCACAAACCTATTACCACACTACGTCAGTCACTGACCAACGTCAAAGACAAAGACGAACTGAAGAACAGACAAGGAGCAGTTTATAAGATCAATTGCTCCGACTGCCACGCCTCCTACATCGGTGAGACTGGCAGAAACCTCAAAACTAGACTGACTGAACACAAACGAGCGACAACGAAAGGCGATGTTAACAATCACATTGCTGAAAATCACCGACTTACGAACCACATTATTGACTAGGTCTCTGCGCAATGCCTAATCTACAGCACTTACTATTTTCAACGACTAACCCTGGAAAGCTGGTTTACTAACTTGGGACAGACTCCAATACATACAAACGACTCATTCACTACATTAACATTACAAACGAACCGAACAGAACGACCTAACTTCACTAACGGATCCAAACCGACCAATCACGACTAACTTACGCCACTTGAGTCTTACAGCCAATAACATCGCAGCAAAACTGACCAATCAGTTTATACAAACCGGACTAAGCACATTCGACTTTTTCACCTGACTCTGATGATAACTTCCGCTCAGGTTGTCGAAACGTCAGTCACCATTACCGACAACAGTCCTTCTCAGAACTACACTCACCCGGACGATCAAACCACACTATTACATGAAGATTTAGATATATGAAAATTCACATATTTGCACTGCGGTGGAAAGATGAAATTAGAAGATCCTCGCAGCTAAGAACACTACTGAAACTAGTAGTTGTACGTAGGACCTGAAAAAAATTTCAGGCCCGTACGGGATTTGAACCCATGACCTCTGCGATACCGGTGCAGCGCTCTACCAATTGAGCTAACAAGCCAACTAGGAGCTGGTCAATGAATTGGATACAAATAAACATCCGAGTGAATGAAGATTTAGATATATGAAAATTCACATATTTGCACTGCGGTGGAAAGATGAAATTAGAAGATCCTCGCAGCTAAGAACACTACTGAAACTAGTAGTTGTAAGTAGGACCTGAAAAAAAATTTCAGGCCCGTACGGGATTTGAACCCATGACCTCTGCGATACCGGTGCAGCGCTCTACCAATTGAGCTAACAAGCCAACTAGGAGCTGGTCAATGAATTGGGTACAAATAAACATCCGAGTGAATGAAGATTTAGATATATGAAAATTCACATATTTGCACTGCGGTGGAAAGATGAAATTAGAAGATCCTGCGCTGCACCGGTATCGCAGAGGTCATGGGTTCAAATCCCGTACGGGCCTGAAATTTTTTTCAGGTCCTACTTACAACTACTAGTTTCAGTAGTGTTCTTAGCTGCGAGGATCTTCTAATTTCATACACTATTACATGTTACCCCCAGGTACAAACCATTCGCTGTACTTTTGGAAATGTCTTGCTGTCTTGTCGCCCTTTCATCAGTGTCAGAAGCTCACGTTGTACCTCTTTGCCACTTCCAGAACCTCCTAGCATGCTTGAACGAACATTTACTTGCGACTCTACAATGCTTCTATTGATTACATGTAATTTAATCTTGCCATGCCAGCTTGTGGTTAATGATACAAAGTAATTATACTGTTTATCGGCACCTTCGTCATATCTAGTGAGGCAGATAAGGCCTTCCTTTGATTGATTCACTTCCCACCAAAATCAAGGTAATTTATTGCAGTTAACATAAGTCCTAAGCCAGCAGCATAAATAAGAAGCATTCTTACGACGTAATTTTCCCCAGATACGGAAACTGTGATAATTAATTCCAAATTCAGCACAGATCCTTTTGTAAGTTGTCATAATTATTGCTGAATTGAGTGAAAGGAAGGTCTCCAATTAGCGCAGCTTCGCTTTGAATTCCACCCATATTGAATAGAATTCTTCTCGTTGTAAAATATATGTGAAACTCGAGAGATCTAATCTGTTCGAGAACATGTTCGCATTGTTTTTCCGCACCATATTGCAAAATTAAGCACAAAATCAAGCAGCCGGTGTGTGCAGTAGCAATAGTAGGCACCGACCCTAACTGTAGTGAAAATAAATAAGGGCTTGTGCGGGAGTTGAATCCATAAGCTCTGTGATACCAGTGCAGTGCTCTACCATCTGAGCTAAAAAGCTAACCGGGAGCTGGTCATTATGTCGGTTCATAATAAGCCCGTGAGTGATGAATAAAAGACATGAATACCTTGATATCATACATTTAAATTGCTGATCAATAAATGGAGATGAGAGTGATCGTTGCAGTTATGAACAATGCTTATGCAGTGGTGAAAATAAAGCCTGAAAAAAGAAAAAAAAAAAGGGAAAGAGAGAGCCGGAGAAAAGATAGAAGTTATAAGTCGGTATAAAGAAACCCCTTTGAGTAAAGCTTTCTCTCACTGAATTGAATATTCAAGTTATTTTTTTCAAAAGTAAATTTTCAAAAGTAAAATTCAAAATTTTTCTTTCCAGGTCATTTCTGACAAATATTATATTAACTTTTCTGATCTTCATAAAATCCTCCGTAAATAATTATTTTCAAAATCTGCTCGTCACAAAACAGCTTTAGTACTCAGCTTTTGTACAAAACTCTCATCATAACAAAGACCATAAAAAACTCGTTGTAAAACAAGTTCGTGAAGCGAAACTGTGAAAGCAGATATTTTCAAAAGGGGCGTGTCCCAACCATTACACCAAACAGCGTGTGCGTGTGCCGGCCGGCTGTCAAACGGAACTTGAAAAGCGTTTGTTTTACAGCAGAGCAAGGTTTAGAGTTCGTCACGGAGCTGAAAACAAAAGGAAAACATCAGTTACTGGATAAGACAAATATTGCCCTAAAGAATTTTGTTCAGATTTACAGGAACTGAAATTTAAGCTCAGATATCTGATATTAAGCGCGCAAAATGGTTATGCAGGTGAAGTGACTTGCATGTGATGATTACTAAAATGACTTACCTCCCTGTTTTTCATACAGTTACATTCCGAATCTCTATCACTTGGTTGCTTTATGTGTTCCATATTTGAATGTTTCGTAGGCTTGGTTGTCTGGCGCTTAGCATACTCCTAAATAATGATAAAAATTACCTCGTTTGGTTTTTCTTTTGTTTTGTCACTTTTACACCACACAATTAAGAAGGTGAAGAAAACTACAGATTGATTAAATGACCGCAATGAACTTCTTATAACAGTTACAGATTAAGTTAGTTGGACTCTGAATGGAATCCGGGTGGGTGGCTACAGCCGAGAAGACCTGACATTTTGTCTTTTTTATGAAGAAAATCGATTGAAAGCAGGATAGTTGGGGCATCTTTGGAGCTACAGCTGACATTCCAAATCACACGACTATTAGCTGGTATGGTGTGAAATTTCACTGATCTGAGTAAACAAATGGATGATATGTGGATGGCAGCGCCATAGAGGAAGACGAGATCAAACTGACCTGGAAAAGAATATAGTGATAACAGAAGATCTGATCAGCAAGCAGGTTATCTCTCGTGTATGACTGAGCGTTCTTTATTATCTCCTTGACCTAGTGATAGAAATGGATTGTACACATCAGTTTGTTTCCACAGGTGCTGAAATAACCACTCAAAACACTTAGTATATCTTTCAATAGTAGATGTATATACTAAACACTGTATTGCGTCGAAGGCGCGCCTGGACCTGCTATTCAAATTCCGACTATCCCTTGCCATTCACCTCCAAGCAACTCGCGCGCCTGAAAACATCGTAATTGTTGCAGTAATCATCTTTTGGCTAAAACAAAGAATAAAGGGCCACTTAAACCGTTTTAAGTTTGCGGCTCGGTAAATATCCACCGCTAGCCACCGATACTTCGGTGAATAGTTGTTAACTACCGTGAAGCTCGCTCTAACCTTTGGATGTTCCTTCATCAAATAATGGCTGCTTTAAGACTAAGGTAATTCATTGGGACAGCTACACCTGATCATTAGTAAACCTGATTTACCCTTTCCTTGCCGCGATCTATTTCGTAATTCTTCCTTCTCCCTTCATCACTTGTGGGAGTTAAAAACAGGTCTACATATTTGTTCAGAATTTCTCATACAAGATGATACAAGGCTTCATTCAATCCAATCACTGTTTGCAAATTTTCCTCCCTTTTTCCTTTCTGCTGGTTACTTTGTTACTCAGCCCCTGAGCTTTAGATACCTTTTCATCATTGTCCATAGCCCACTTTAACTTTTCTTCCAAGTCACTCAGATCTCTTTTAAAAGGCACATAATGTATCCAAGGTCGAAGATCGCCATAGAAGTGCTCGTAATACGGTGACTGTTGTTTTAATACCAAAGAATCTCCAGCTAAGAGGTATGGCAAGCGATATGCCGCCACAGTTCCATCAATGTTAATTTGGTACTTCCACTAGAAATAAAATGGACAGAGCATAAGGGTGAAGGGTGAAGCATGAACACATACTTACAAAAAGATACAGTGCCAGCCCTCATTACAGCCTCCAACCCACCCCACCCCTGTACCTCTTGCTAATCTATTAAACCTCACAGACTTGGCAAGGAATTCAGTCAATCTGTAAGACAACTGTAAAAGTAAGAATGGAGCAATAATGAAAGCTATCATGGAGGAGATTTTTAACAATAACTCTAAGTGGCAGTTAGAAAGAAAGATTAAATTAACAAGGCTTGATTTTTGGGTGAGGAATCACCAGAGTCTACTTTTGTGGAGTAACTCAGCTGCTATAGGGGTGCTTACCTTAAAGAAATCAAAGAATGAAATGTGTTTTGCTTTAGGACCATATTTTTTCTCATCATATTCAAAGAAAAAGAAGTTTGTAAGTGCAGCATCATATAGCTCAGGCTTCTTCCTTGCCATGATAACCAAGTTGAGTCTTTCTTCTCTACTATCACGGCCACGCCAAAGTGCTTTGTTTATCTTGTCTGGCCATTTTGGACTTTCAGTGGATTGCACAGACAACATATCCAGGGAAACTCTGAAATTCAAACAAAGCTATTCTCAAGGCAGGTGCACAGTTTAGTCTGGGTTAACCATAAGGAAACAATGACGAAAAAGGTGCCAAAAGCTTAAAATCTATCAACTGATTAGGGAGATCTCCTTAGAAAGTCAGAGATGAGCTTGCTGGGGTCATTATGCAACTAGTGTAGTAAACTGTAAGAAACTGGCAATTGATTTAAACTTTAATGAAGTATGAGTTGAGATGTTGTGGGTGCCAGTTACCTTCTGAATGTTAAGTCAAGATTCAAGCATTTAATGGAACCATTACTGAACATCATGCTCCTGGGTAAGACAATATATTTCCACAGTGCTTCCTTCCATGTGGGAATATCAGAGTGTCTCATAGGTCACTGAAGATCAGAGAATTCTCTAGGTACTCTTTGAGAAGTCTCCACATAAATTTTGAAGGCCTGTCCTATTTTTCATTCACACATCATTACTCTACACAATTTATATTTCAATCCATTTCTTAACTTGAAAACCTTGGAGTGTAGATGAGTGTTAATAAAATAAGAGAAAAATTTGGTCAAATACTGGTCTGGTAATTGGTGAATCCTCACCACTCAAAGGAGCTATTAAGGCCACTGGACAAATCAGACTTCAAGATAAGGATATCTTGCCATTACAGCATCCAACATTATAATTTAGAGACCATACCTTCCCATAGTCTCCAGTGTGGACTCTGTTAGATCATATGTTGGCATGATGATGTCCAGTGTTTCATCTGAACCACACCAGGATAGTATAGGGATAGGTTTTGTGTTATGCTCCACAAGGGGCCAGTCACCAAGATTGACAAAAAACTCCATGTCAGGCAGAAGCACCTATCAACAAAGGAAAAATAAATTAAAGAAAATCGTGACTTTAAATAATGCAGAACTAAACTAAAGTGGTGATCTTCCAAACATTTCAGTAAAAGCCAGTAACTGGCAGAGAGTGCAGAATTAGTTTTTGGGTTATTTCAGAGACAGATAATTCACAAATACATGTCTGATGCAAATGTGAAAATTATTGTAAGAAAAATCTTTCTCTTTATTTTCAACTATATTCTATTAATCACTCTATTATAATAAATAGTGACTTAAGACTGCAAAGCAAAATGCTCTCTTGATATACAATAATCTTTGATATGCCTGAAACAAAGTTATTGTAACTTGTTCAAATATTTTTTACCTTTCTGGCAAGAGACAAGAGTATGTTATCCATAAACATTGAAAATCCCACATGTTGTCCATAAGTTTTCCGATAAACCTACAACAAAAAAGTAATTTAACTAAAAGCTTTCCATCACACATCTATCACCCAGGTTGACTATAGAGAAGATTGCTACTTCACAGTAAAATTAAAAACCGCTTTTTAATTTTTTGAAATCAAATGTAAGGGTCCTAATTCTGTCAATTGATTATGATTCCCAGTAAGAGTGTAAGGTGAAACATATTTTTCGTTCTTGTTATTCTATGCAGGAAGGGGAAATGACATAAAATAAACTGCCACCTATACGCCCCTGGTTTATGATAAGCAACAGTTTACAATATTAACATAACATCATTCTTACACCTGTGCTTGCAAAGGAAGATTTTGTCCTTCAATGTCAAATCATGAGTTTTACTTCAGTACACTAATAACAAATTTAACTTAACTTATCTGCTTCCATCTGTTTTGAATTACCTGATTGTTGATGACAGAATAATGGCACAATGAATGATGTTTTCCAAACCGTTGAACAGCTTCCTTGGACAATTCTTTTAAGTCTACTTTGTCAAATGGCATCAGATCCTTTTGGATTTGTGGGTACATCTGTGAACAATTCATGGCTTCCAACCAGGCTTCCTCACTTGATTCTGGGCAGTAACAAGTCTCATGGTATACTCCCCCTGTGGATTGTTAATCAATAAATGAACTGATAAGAATCATTATCATGATGACAAGTTCCACAGTTAAAGGACAAACATATCTCAAATCTTTAATTCCCATAGGTGACCATGAGAGAATTTTTCCTTACAAAATCAATACAATTTCAAGCAGACAAGTGATGAGAATAATGAAAAATATTGATTAGGGGATTATTATTTGATCCAATACCAAATTCTCCAAACTAACATCACAAGAACCATATGGAGATTACTAATAAGATATTGGGAGTTAAGGGTTAAGTGTGCAATTTTTATATCTGATTTTTGGGATAAGGCTGTTATCTTACTAGAGACATATTGTTGTGACTTTTTTTGTCTTGTTTCTACTCTTTTCAACTGGCAAATCAGAAGAGATTACATTCCCTTACCCTCTAATTTATAAGGCGAGTTAGCAACATTCTTGCCCTTGTGTGTTATTTCAATAGTAAGGTCTGGATAAGATGCAAACATTCTATAGCGAACAATGAATGACCCATCTTTCCTGTCCAACTTTTGAACCCAAGCCCTTACTCGTCCAGATGAGCTTGTGATTTTCACATCATAGGTAGCTTGGCCTGGAGAATCTGTAAGACTGACAAAAAAGAATGATAATCACACATTTAAAAAGTAGAATTGAGAGAATTTTCAATAAAGGTATGTGAGACAGAAGACTTTGAAAAACCTATAAAACAACCAACAGCTATCGTATCTTTTTTTGTAAAAGAGGGAGAAGGTGATTCTACTTTTATTCAGAGACAAATTGGGTTTTTTTTTAAGTATAACATGGGTGTATTTTTGTCGGTTATTTCTCTTTTTTCTGGCACAATAAATACCTCCATTTCAACAGTGTCAGTTTGCGATTTTATCAAAGAACACGACACAATGATCCAGTCACAACAAATGAATGGATCTCTTGTTTCCAAATTTAATTCATCAGCTGTCACCCATGTCTACAGCCACAAAACTGAAGTACGTTTGGTGTTATTTTTCTTGAACCACAGTTTTTAAAAAATCTCTCTGGGTCTAGCACCACTTCCCCCTAGGGGGAGGGGAAAATTTGGAACTCCCATCATACTTAATTACTTTGAGCGCGTAGTAACAAACGGTTATTTTGATAGTCACCATAGTGGTGATGAGAAATTTCTTAATTATCCCCTCTTTTTCCTTCATTTAATGATGAGGTTCATAACTTCTAATTTACGCTAAATAAATGCTAAGATCTCACTTGTTGCCTCCTTTGTCTACACTCTGAATGAAAAAATATCTCGCCGGCAGAGTTGCTCTACTGTCAAGTCCTGGACCCCAAACAAGGGAATTCTTCACGCTAACATCTACTGCTCTGTTGAAACAAACGCTTAAAGATAAGATTATGCAGAAGAAGTAAGATTTCATGATTATATGAGATCTGTGAACAGGTGATGAAGAAACCAAACGGATGAATCACTCAGGAAACAGCTGCACTCAGTAGTTTCTAAAGACAGCGACCAGACAGCTGAACTAATCTTGAGCCTTGGTTGATCCGGCTTCTTAGCCAGCGGTTTGGTCGCTGAGGACACAAAACATATGTAATAATCTATAACTTACTTCTTTGTTTTTTACAGCTGGCCAAAAAGATCGCGATTCATACTAATTGATCAAATCTATAACGTTTGCTCTCAATCGATGAAGTTTTAAATGGCCTTTAAGGTGAAGTTTAACGTACATAGAGTTCGATTTGTGGAGTATGTACCTCAGGCAATTCACTGCATGGCATTTGAAGACACTGATAAGCCATGTAGACTTGCTTTATCAAGGTAAATATCAAGGTTGTTACTCCACGTGGTTTGTGAACATGTCACATAGTTTTAATGCAGCCAATCGTGGCTTCTGTTGGCGGTGCGTAAAGTATTTTTACGATTTACTCTTGCTTTGTTATGGATAGTATAGAGGTGTAGTAAGGATTTTCATGCGTCAATTTACTAACTTTTGTTAAAATCCTGAAAATGTAGAGATAACAGGGAAAATCCCTGGGATAATCGAGGCCCATTTAACAGGGGCTTGTGCGTTTTGGTTGATTTTTTACCATATGTGTTGTTTAATAAACAGTATGAACCTTGTTGTTGTGGGTCTGTTCACTAACAGATCACAGATGATGTCAAAGGAGGAGCAGCTGAGTGTTCCACTTGTGTTCTTACCACAATTTGTGATTTATTGCTGAAAAGATACACAACAACTTGGAACTTATGTTTCATATAATAGGAAGGAAAATGTTGTTAATAATAAGGTTATCTATCTACCTGAATCCTCCAATGGAAGAACCAGTCAAAATACTTATAAAATTCAGCTTATTGGAAAATTATGGTGTCAGAAGATATTATGTACCCTTATCACAGAGGGAATTTCAGAGAAAACCTCTATGTCCCACTACCTTAAAGTTTTCATTTCCTCAAATACGTTGTAAAACATAACCCTCCAAGAACATTTTGCATCCCCTTTCTGTATCTAAATGCTCCAAAAATTAGGTTCCTATCTCATATGACTGAGATGGGTCAGTCACAGTAAATATGATATGTACTGTTGAAGAAAAACTACAAAACTCGTATTGAACATCAACCCTTTATAACCAGGAGGGTTCAAGACACACTTTATACTCACAAGATCAAGCTGTCAAGTCAAAAAGATAAAGAAAAAAAACAACTAGGGGATTATTATTCAATGATAGAAATAAAAAACTTTAAATTATATGGACTGTATGGCAGACAAAGAGGAGAATTACTGATAAGGTCTTGGGATTTAAGGGTTGAGCTGAGCAAATGTCCATAGCAAATATCCATAGTCCATCATGGGCAAACCTCAAAAATTGTGCAGAGGTCACATCTTCATTCAACACCTACATTATCATCCAGTCAGAGGACTAGAAAAAAGGAAAGGTTTTACTCACTCCTCAACCCTCTCCTAATTTATCCATGTGCTATATCCATCTATTCACTTTGATGTGAATCCTGTGGTTATTTTTTAATTCTAAATAATGTGGATACCATTCAAAGTAGATGTTATTCAACATCTGTATTTGCTGTATTATGGCCAATACAGCAAAATTAAAAAAAATAAACAAACTGTCACCTTCTTGTCCAAGTAATATTTGAACTTTAAGACCTTTAGGTGTTCAAACTTAATTTCAGAAACAGTGGCAAGGAAGGATTTAAGTTTTGATTAGGTTCAGTTCTCTGAAACAAATTGATTAAGTTATCTGCAAGCAATGAGGAGTCTACTATAACAAATTCGGGGTAGAGTAAATTTCAAACAAAGTACTTGTTGTGTATGTGGTACTTTGGTTTGCATAAGGCAGCTAAATGTATGTACTTATCCATTTAATTACTTGAGTGGAAACTAAAAAAGTTGGAGACTTTATTTTTTCTCTTTGTTCTACCAGGGCAGATAGCAGCATAGAAATATGGAATTTCAAAGACAATTGGTACCAAGAAACGGTGTGTTGAAATGTTTTGTCCATTTTATGAAGTTACCATATAAAGTAGCTATTGTGGAAAATAGCTGTGATAATAAGCACAGGTTTATGGTTTCAAGATGTTTTGCGGAGTAAAATTTAAACAATGATATGATCTTTGTGTGGGAAGATACATGTAGTCTTAGAAAAATTCTGATTGGATTTGCCACAGTCGTGGAACAGTAAAATAGTATGTGAGGAAGATTCAAACCAGTAGTTACCAGCTAGGGCTAATGTGAACTTGTTAAAAGGAATGCCTATATATGGTTCTTTGGGTTCATACAGTGTTAGTATACAATATCTTTTCTTTAGTACCTAACTTTATAATTAATGAAAGAGCCTTTGGTGCTGTATATGTACTTTGGACTTCATAAAATTAGGCACTCTAGACCTATGAAACAATATTTGATCTACTTGCTGTCATTTCATTTATAATCTTCAGGTTATTCCAGGATGTAAAGATACCTCAGTGGAAACACTTGATTGGTGTAAAGGGAGACTGTTCACTGGAGGTCTGCATGCAGAAATCACTGAATGGGATCTCACCAGCCTGCTTCCAAAGGTATTGACTTATGTATGGTTTTTGGCATTTTAAAACACCAAAATTATAAGGAGAAGGCTTGTGCACGAGAAAAGGAGAGACTGATAAAAGGAAATTGAATGGTATCTATCTTGGTTGGTTCTTCATGTCACCCTCAAATTAGATGTAAGAATTGTTAAGTGCAAGATTTTGTTTTCATCCTTTTTGTCTTGAACAGTTTGATGGAGAATATTTAATCTGTAGATATGATTTTCTCTAAACAGCTATTGTAGCTTGAATTTTGGAGTGATTCAGAGAAAAAAAATCCTTGTTGATTAATACTAAAAGTTAAATATATGTAAGTTTGTGTTTGTGGTTAAGTTCTCTTGTGATTGAATTTATGAATGATATGTCTTCCAGATAACAGTTGATTCCTTTGGAGGAGCAGTGTGGTGTTTGTCTGTGAATCATGCAAAAACACATATGGCAGTAAGTTTAGTATTAATACTGCAGTCAAATTTGTAATGTCCAATAAAAAACCATCGTCCACTCCATGTTATTTCTTATCCTGATTGCTCATAATTAGGTTAGAGAAACATGTGATCTTGAGAATTGAGTGAAAAATGTTCTCCCTTGAGATTGGATCTTTATTGTAATAAGAAAATGTTACATTGGAGGATTTGTTTTAATTTTATGTATGCAGTCTTGCTGATGGACTTTAGTTGACACAAAATTATTAATAAAAGAAATTTGTCATTGTCAACTGACAGGTTGGCTGTGAAGATGGTCGAGTGAGACTGTTTGAAATCACTGCTGATGGTTTGAATTACAGCAAATCCCTGGATCAACAAGATGGTAAAATGCTTATTTAGGATAAAAACATAACCTGGAATGATTTGTAACTAGAATCTAGTTTGTAAGAAGACTATTCCTGGCCTTTGTTAGTAATCAACACTTCACTCTTGGTTTATTGTGATGTTGTTTACTACAGGTGTGACTCTTTCCAGGAGCTTGCTAGTTATTTTATTCATTTGCTATATAATTATTATCTTTCAAATTATTTGTGATATAGTATTCTATACCTGAATGGTTTGATCCATAACCCCTGCTATCAGTCAATTCAAAATATCAAAATAACATTGTATTATTGTGCAAGGAGTTTTCATTATACTTGTTAGTAAGAAAAGTTAGTCCTCAAACTTTCATGCATTCCATATCATACAGTGTAGCTATGAAAACTCACTGCATGTACAGCCATCTCCTGAAAATGAACAATTATTAGACTGATTTTCACATGTTAGTGAAAACTGTCAAGATTTGAGTCAGTTGTCTACCAAAGGTGAAGGCTAAAATAGATTAGGCAAACCAAGACCCTAATAATTTTCATTATTACACTAAAATCAAATTCAATGGTTGTTGAATTATAATGCTTGAAATCTATTAGTTGTGGGTATAATGGAAATGAAAAAAAAAAAAAGCAGTGCATGCCAGAAATGTAATACTGTATGAGTCAGAGTTAGCCACTGCATTCATGTTTGATGTATTTGTTTCATGACAAAGGACATCTTTTTCTTCATGTTTTAGGCAGGGTGCTGTGTCTTAGTTGGCATCTGAGTGATAATACCCTTGTTACAGGAGCTTCTGATAGTACAGTAAGATTGTACAATGTAACATCAGGTATGCATCTGCTTATGTTACCAATTACCAAGTTATTTATTTGAGGTACTTCTTCAGAAGATTGTAGTGACAACATGGACAGGTTTGATGGATGTCTCATCTCTCTCTCGGTCCCTAATTTTGTAGGTCACTGCACTTTGAGGATAACAGTAGATGAATTTCAATCCAGAAGCACTCTCATATGGGCCATACATATGACAAGGTATAGTTTGCACCATTGTACAAATCAGCAACCAACTAAGAGGAATGACACCTTAGAATCATATTTTATCATGGATTTGCCATTGGGTTGGACAGGTTGTGAATAACAATCCTTAGGCATTACATTTGGTTCATTATTGTCCAAAGGCTGCTTAATGAGACTGTATCATTGTAGATGTATTCAAGATCCATCATTAAAGAAAATTAAATTGTCAAGATTTGTATTGTATAAAAAGGTCACATTTTGATTACAATTAATTCATTTGGGAATAATTTTGGAAATAGGACCTCTTACCATAGCTTGAATGACTGAGAGTGCATCTATTTTGGAAATGTTTGCCAAATGACATCATTAGTGAAAAGATATCTGTCAGCCCTTGATTTTGGCAGTCTTACTGGGTACCACTGGCTTCCATCAATAACCTACTGAGTGCCTAATTTAAGGAAGTGGAAATAGCATTACTGACCACATTGTGTTTTAGGACTCACTTTTTTAAGTAAGTGGTTTTTAATGTGACATAACTGTGTCTGCTTTCCTTTCAGAAATTTTGTGATAATTACAGGAGACTCTCTGGGAAATACTCAATTTTGGGATGGCCAGAGAGGAACACTAATTCAGGTACATATTGTGCAAACCAGATTTTTACAGGACCAATAAAGTTATTCAGATATTAAGTGCTCACCCTGAATTAAGTGGTGATTTTCAAAGTCCATTTAGTGGTCAATTGTGGCACAAAATGGTGTTTTTATCATTACTTTGTAACACCCCTATGTTGGAAACTGTAGTAATTGATCAACCTGTATTAAACAATCACCTTGCTGTTCCCCTTGGGTGATGGCTAAATTCAGGTTCAACTGTAGGTTGTATTATTAAAGTGATAAAAATGTTTATATTAAGTGCTTCTCAACATTTTCTTTGCAGAGTTTCAAAGCTCATCTGGCTGATGTACTCACTGTTTGTGTAAATAAGGTTCGTAGATACAACAAAGCCGGCCAGTATACTATTATTGTTATTATTACCATAATCATTATTATTATTATTATGGTTATCATTATTTTTGGAAGTTTTTTTTGTTGATAGAAGATTCCTACCCATTTTGAATTTACCAAAAACAATTTCTTTCTATCCAGTTTTCCTGTGATGCATTTTTGTGTACTTTCTCTGTGCATATAACCAATAAAAGGCGTACATTTTTCAGGAGGAGAACATGGTTTTTAGTGGAGGTATTGACAGTAAGATTGTTCAGTTTCAACAAATTACAAACAAGGTACAGTGTCTATTTGTTATTGATGTGTCTTACAATAGTCAAGTCCAGTCAAATATATCTATTGATAAGTGTATTACTTAAAAATTGTATTTGTGATTTGTTCTTGAGATCAATTTGAAATCTGTATTCCAGCATGCAGAACAATTGAGGGATATGTCAAATTTTGTTAAAACAAGGTTGTTTCCTGGCATTTGGGGTGCCCTTCTCTAGATCAAAGTCTGAAATACACTGTAGATTATGTTCCCAATACATAAATTTCATAAATATGCAAGGCCATGTGACCCTCAATCAGCCAATATTAATGAAGCTAGAACATAGAAAACTGTAGATATGCAAAAAATATTTGTAATAAATGAGGTTTGTTTTTCACTTAAAACTGACAGGATGGTGTTTTAAACTGGGTGAAAGCTGCTTCTCAGCGTATGTTTTCGCAGGACGTCCGTTGCCTTGTTACACTGGGTGGAATTCATGACCTGTTGGTGTCTGGAGGTGTGCATCTAACTATTAATAGTATGATATACAACATTTAGTTTGCCTTCAGAAATCAAATATTTTTAATGAACAATGAGATGAGATTTACTGTAGAATACAAATTGATATACAATGTGGTTAATAGTGGTTGATTTAGGTATCTTCTTTTATATTTAGGATTGGACCCAAGCTTTTTTCTTTATTCCACCAAAGAGTTTGGCAGATCAAGCTATGGCAAAGTTGCACCGTTCCCACATGTAAGTATGAGTGGGTGATCAAGCAATCCTCCTTTGAGACAATCTTTAAAATGACTCATTCAGGCCAATTAGATTTGTAGACATTGATGTTGCGGTTTCTTTTTTGACATTGTGGTTACCCTATAGAGGCCTGTGGTTTACTTGGCATCAGAAGCAAATATTCTGATGTATCAAACAGCAAGTACTCTACAGTTCTGGAGACTTCAAGAATTGGGTAAAATACCGTGATTATTATTGATAGTCTAATGATTGTGTGATCCCTTGATAAATTGTATTTTATTTTATTACTACAATCATTAACATTTTGAAAATGTCCATGTTTCTGTTTCTGTGTCATAACATTAGTCTCACATGCTTTGAAACACGTAAGTCTCCTTCAGGAGCAGTAACTTTTGGTGCATATAGTGTATGTTATCTCCCCATCCACTTATGTCAATGTTATTTGTATCTGTAGCACTTGGCTATTTAGATAAGAGTAAGAAGCAAAGAGGTTGCGGACCACATTTTTGTTGTTTGTGTTTCAGATACAGTAGGTCAAACAACCATTGCACTTCAGAAGACTCCTGCACAGTTGCTAGAAATAAGGAAGAAAGTAAGCAGTAAATAAATCAACAAATAAATAAATATGATTAATTTTACATTTAAGTGGGACATCAGAGCAAGAGGGAGGATGTGAAACTTTTCATTAAAGCTTATTTGGAAAATTAATAATGATGAAAGGTTTGGTGTAGCATGCTGTATATGTTATTGACATGTCATGTTATTGGTACATATCAGGGTGATCATCATATTGTGTGCAGTGCTGTGTCCACGTGTGCCTCTTGGGCAGCATTTTCTGATGTTTACCATATCACTTTGTTCAAGCTGAATTTGGTGAGTAAAATTTTTGTTTTAGTATTAGTTTGTTTTTCCACAGTTGGCTGTATGAACTGTGCATGGCACGTGGTGTTTGTCAGTGTATGTTCATCTGTTACTTAGTGCTCATGAGAAGTACAAGAGAAGTGGTGTGTGTTTGTTGGGGGGGGAGGGGGCAATTGGCTGTGTTGAGTACTATTAAAAACTTACGTTTAGCAGGGAACCCCCCTAACCACTCGTAACACATCAGTGAAAATCCGCAGAACTAAAGCCAGAACATGAATAACTTTCCATGAGTTATTTACTCTAAGATTCCCTGGATGAAAGACACAAGCTCAGTTTTGCTTTTTAATTTAGTTCTGGTTCACTTGAACCTCCAGAGCCACTCTGGTAAGTGTTCTGGCCACAAAAATTAACATGTTTGGCCTTACCATCATGTTCTCAGAACGGATGCTAGTGAGTTTTCATGGCATTTTTCCAAAGAAGATTTTGTTTTCTAAATATCCTCTTAATTAATGTTGTGCAAAACAAAGCTGTTACAGTTTTCGTGAGCAAAAATATATCTTTATCCAGCAATTATGTGAATAGACATTGTCTGAAACAGTCTGAATATCAAACGAAGGCGGAAGTGATTCGATAAGACTGTGACACAATGCAGGCGAAAGTGATTGGATATGACCGTTACACAATGCAGGCGAAAGTGATTGGATATGACTGTGACACAATGCAGGCGAAAGTGATTTGATATGAATGTGACACAATACAGGCGAAAGTGATTGGATATGACTGTAACACAACGTAGGCGGAAGTGTTTTGATATGACGGTGACATAATGGAGGTGAAAGTGGTTGGATATGACCGTGACACAATCTTCTCCTCATGTATTCTTGCAAGGTTATTCGCCTGTCGTTCCCAACTTTACAGCTTTCTTTCTTTCTTTTCGAGTGAGTCGATAACACCGATCCTTGAACAACCAAACACACCTCAGTAGTGAGCCTTCGCTGTGATTGTATTTTGCAAAGGAAGTAAATCGGAATCTCTCTGATCGTCCTCACCTGACATTACGTCACATCATTAAGGGGTCTATACGCTCACTCTATCTCGTAACCCCCCTCTAAACAATTATTTAACTGTGAACTATACCTCCGAAAAAATAGAAGCTTCCCTTGATATCCACGATTTCAGGTCCTTAATTTTGAGATTGGAACTAAGTAACACAATGAGTGGCTTCTTTTCTTCCGGCTCCGAATCAAAACCTCCATCTCATGGCAAAACTGAAGTCAAATTGGAGGTTACTCCAGTTAATTTTGGTCCCCTCAATGCAATTGAAGGAGAGCACCACAAAAACTTTCTTGGAGGACACTACTGGGTGACAACGCCGAAAGGTGAGTGCTTAGTTCTTCACCGAACATATGGTGGCCCTGCTAGAAGATTCGGACAGTATTGGACGGTAGATGAACGCAGTGGAGGAATTTGGGACAGAGTTGATCTGGCTGTTCCCTATTTCTGGAATACAATGGAGAATAATACGACCCTGATTGTTCCCAAAGGAGTGTTAATCTACGAAGGCTACTGTCAAGCTCAGGGTGGATTGGTGGGTGGAGGAGCCCAAGTTTTTATTCCGCACAGTGTCATAGAAGCGTTACAGTATTGGCAGACACAGAAGCGCGAGTCCGTCGTCAAGGGAATTAAAGGACTGATTGAGGCAGAGATGAAATGGCGGAGGGCTCAAATGGAGATCATTAAGCAGTGGCATCTAAAACTGTTGGAAACAGTTGCTTCCAACATTAACGAAAATGCGACAAGAGGCAGCCTCTTTAGTTCGCTTTCGGCCCCAATTCAGAGGTTCTTTCGGAGCACGAAGAATGGCAGTCAATCGACAAGCACAGATGAAATTCAGCAAGGAACATACAAGATGCATGAGCAGCAATTAGATTTGTGCAACGGCCGCCGTCTTACGGCAACTTTATCTGTGAGGATAGAGTTCGTGAAATCAACCACACGCACCTATAAGGCTGGAAACACCACTGTCGTGGAAACGACTCGCTATTACAACAAAATTTACACCTGGAGTTAGAATGCAAAGTGAAAGAGACGCACGGTTTTTATGCGAACTGCTTCTTTACTCAAGTAGTACGTGAATCATTTACTTACATTTTGAGCATGGTTAAAAGAACTTGAACATCAGGGGATGATGTTTACTGAAATAGAGGATGTGGTACAATTTGAATTTGTTACAATTAGGTGACCACGTACTCTTATATGTGCCCTGTTTTGAGTAGACAGCCTCTTAATATTATAAGGAGAGTGCTTGCATTCTGTATTTCCGATTTGTGCCAAAATCGTAAAAATACATTGCAGTGTGTTATCAAGAGAGGAAGGTTAACAGCAATACTGTAGTAGATCAAGAAATGTAGTAATTTAGGAATTAGATAATAAAAGTAGAAGAACATCAGTAAAGAGGTAAAGATTCGGCGTTGACTAATGTGCTTCTGTTTCTGACAAAGCGTTTTAACACCGCAACTAGTGAAATCGATTATCGTCCGTTTTCTTTGAAAGCTTAAATATGTCGAAAAATACCTTTGGTAACTTATCTCTCTACGTCAGTGATTCATAATGGTTTAGTTTTTAATGTAATAAGCCTTTAAAGTAATCAGAGAACATGTTATCAATGGTAAACATTCTTCTAATTCAGCACGAATCAATTCCGCCCGTTAGTCCGCCGCTCTTAGCAGCTACTTAGAGTATATTTTCGTAGATGTGTTTAATTTATGAGATTTTCTGTAAAAGTCTATCACAAAAATAAAGAAAACAGAAAGTATACCTGTTAAAAGAGGCTGCCCCACTTACTCTGATTTTAACCAAACTGCACTTTACCGAAAAGTCTCTAACAGAGTGAGAATACATATTCTACGTATGTCGCCCTTAGTTTGAAAGTGGCTTTACAACCTTTTGACTTCTCCTACCATATCAAGTAAAGTACGCCCTCTGCTACCACCTATTAAAACTACCCAATTTGCATTTGTAAATTGATGATTATGAGTCAAAGCAGCCTATTTTCCCATCATAAGTCTTTTTGGCAGTAAACGCTAAACCCGCTAAGTACTTCTAGAGTCGGTACATTATTAAATAACCAAGGGAAGTTTAAAAAGCTTTATTAATTTGTTCTACTTTTAGAGTAAAGAAGGAAAATCTCAAGTGACTGTGACAAAAGTAAGCTCAAGTTCGGTCAAGATTTGTTTGTTTGTTTGTTGTTATTTTTTTTTGTTGTCGAAATCCAAACTTTGATATGATGTAATAGTCCCATAACAAAATTAAGAAATAATAATAATAATGACAAAAGCAACGATATTACTAACTCTTTTCATTCATAAAACTTTCTTCGTGTCAATTGCAGGTTTTGCCGTTGCCTGTTCATTTGTTACCAGCTCGTGGATTAGTATTTTCTCCTGAAAGTTCAAAGTTGATATCTGCAACAAGTCAAGGTTCAGTTCAGGTGAATTTAAATGTGGACAAAGGAACTCGGGGAGGTTGTCATATTCTGAGCATTTTTTTTTTTGTCAGTTTTTCCTTTATAGCTTGGGTTTATTAAAGAGGCGTTACGTGCATTTGCATTTGCATGGTGCTCTTTGTTAGAGCTCCCAATATTGTTGCACTTTTAAATCCGTTAAGGTCATTGTTTCAAACACGGGTATCTCAACAAGATTCCAAAACTTGCCTCTGATCCTTTTAATATGTATATATATATATATATATATATATATTTTTTTTTTTTCTTTTTCCTATTGAAATATATCAAGATACGGTAGCATAATCTCATTTTTTATTTAACTTTCTTGTTACTCCGCTCCCAGATTTTGGACCTGAGTGAAGAACCCTGCCTAAGTAACACATTAAGCATTGCTCAGCATGGCAGAGGTAATTGTACACTTAAGCTATCTGTTCTTGCTTTTTAATTAATGAACATTCCGGAACGTACATTGGGCATGAAAGAAATTCGTACAGATCCTTAGCCCGTATATTTTCAGGTGAACATTCTCTTTTGAGCTGCTTGTTATATATGTTACGTCATTTTAGTTATTGTCTGCCTCTCAAAATGTTCCTTTAATTAGATGAGAACTGATGTTGTGCTTCGAAATATGTTTTCTCGTTACGGATTTTTCTCCTGGGGTTTTCTCTTGTATAGTTCTTAATTCCTGTTTTGGTGGTAAATCTTAATTCGAATTTACGATTGATTATATTTAATTTTAACCTCCGTGTTCCAACATGAAGTCCATCAACAGAACCAAACTGCCTGTCTTACAACTCCAGTGAATCACAAATCTACTAAGGCGGCATTAGAAGTAAACTTTATGTAAACCGTGACTTTTTGATATGCAGGTTTAGCAGCCGTTAATCTTGTGGCTGTCAGCAATGACTTGCTCTGGTTAGCATGTGCTGATTATAACAATACTTTAACAGTGTTCAACTTGACGAAAATGAAGGTATGGAATCTTACATTGCGAATATTCATTTGAAACTTCTTATTTGTCTTTTATTTTCCTCAGCAGTATTAATACTTGAAGACAACATGGATGTAAAGTTAACTGGAATAACTTTTAATTTCTTAAAGATTTTCACACTCACAAGTCCTCCGTATAAAGATTTCGTCAAAACTGAACAAGGCGTTTGCTTTTCTTGATGCATCAAACAAATCTCTTCTTTTTTGTGCAGTGGGAAGAAGTAATTTCTCTCGCCTTACCATCGCATTCTCTCCTGTCAATTAGCTCGATTATTGCTGCCTGAAAATTTTGTTTTACATACAAGGTGTAGACATAAAGAATACTATGTATAACATTTGCTTCTATTAGGGTGTTATCATTTGTCTCGTGTTGGGGTCATATCTGATATAAATCTTAATGTTGTATTTAAATTCTCGTGGGTATGATAAATAGTGACAAATTGAAGTGAATGCACCTTCTTGATTCACATCACGCATGGCTACAGGCTTGTTTGTCTTCTCTTATCAACTTCCACTTCATTCCGAATCAACTGAGTGTTTTCTATTAAGTCGTATGTACTTTACTATAACGAACACTTACAATAAAAATAATAGTATGGTTGGTATTTTACTTGTACAGATGGTGTTAACCTAATGTAAAAAAAAGTGAAACAGCGACAATTTTTGAAATAAGATAAGCAGGAGTATTCGTGGTTGGCACTTTGGTCTTTTGTTAAGTGGGCATCTTTACGGAATATGCAGTGCTTTGTTAATGAGAGATAACTGTAAGCATCATAGGTGGCAACTCTTTTAAGACATTTTTACATTTTATTTTTAACAGTTAAAATGTACTTTACCCCACTTGGAATCTCGTGTGACTTCATTAGCGTTCCAACCCCAAACAAACTATCTTTCTGTGGTCTGCTGCAATAACCAGGTGAGTATTTGTTGGCCCTTGTACGTGTTTTTCCTTCATTTGCCCGTTTTAGACAAAAGATTGACGTACTAAGTGACTAACAAATCGTCCTACACATAGACAGACTATCGGAGAGACCTAGCAACTGACCAGCAGATAGACAGACTATCGGAGAGACCTAGCAACTGACCAGCAGATAGACAGACCGACAGAAAGACTATCAAAAAGACCTGCACTCCTAGACACATTTGTTGGAACACCATATGCCTCCCTTGTTCCATTAATGTTGGTCTGTAAAGTGCCATAGGAACATTGGCGATTAACAACATTGGAAGGGAGAGAGGAGTGAAAGAACCTCACAGACGTTGTCTGGGAGAAGTGTGCCAACTAATTATGTCTGGGAGTGTACCAACTGACCAGCCGCTAGACAGACAACTTTTTATTAAATTATTGCATCAGTCATGAAGTCATCACCCAACATTAATTGCAGAGCAAGCAGAATTTGTGTACTATTTTTATGTTTTAAACATCATCTGTTCTCCTGAAATGTTCTGAAGCTTATAGAATTTTTATTTTTCTCGAAGGTGTATCTTTTCAAACCATCCAGTGGAAAGTTAACCAAATGGTCGAGACAAGCGCTAGAACATGGGCTGCCTAGACAATGGACAAGTCGACGATCTCAAGTGATAAACATTCAATTTAATCCTTCATGTCATGAAGTTGTGCTGTTACAAGATCACAATATGTTTACTCTTCTCGACCTTAGAGAGGTATTTCCTCACTTTATTCTTATTTTGTATTTGCTGACCATGGAAAATTTTTCTGTTGCCATGTGTTTCAAGTTCCTTTTAATGTTTCATTTGTAGCCGTTACCGGATACAGGAGTCTGTTTATACGAGACCAAGTTAGTGCAACAGAAAAGAAAGCAGTCAACATTTAGAGATGACGCTGAACAAGATACGAAACAGGCCGCCTTCAAAGTCTGTAGGAAATATTCGGTAAGTCGTCAATTGTACATTACTCTAAGGTCTTTTCACATTTATAGGAAATTATTTCTTCTCAGAAACGTGTTCGGGCTTTCTAGGACAGCGGATGTGGTCATTTTGGACTTGTTGTACATATCACTGTCCAAAAAATTGCACTTCTATTTCAAGTAAAAAACGGTATCTTGACCTATATGTGTAGGAAATTGCTCGATTGCATTAATGTATCGTGATGGTCAGGCACCAGTTTTTTAAATTTTTACATATTTGCAATTTAAACACTTTTTAAACACAAAACATCACTAGTGGTCATAAACCACCAAATTGAGCAGCATTCTATGTGACTTTTTGTCACTAGATTCTCCTTCTAACGCCACACAGTACATCCTCTGTGCACATTTCTCTAAACACTAATTACCAACGCTCTGGAAAATCGGATCTTGAGTTTCCTTTGATCGCTTTATACAATAATTGTTACAGTAAAAAAGAAAAAAATTCGGAAGGAACTTATCAAGGGATTTCATTATAGCACGCATTTAAATGATTTTTACATTTATGGCTCACCAGTCAGGGACGAGATATATTTTTGAGTGCTTTATTCATGCATTAGAACTGTTTCCGTGTTTTTCAGCCTCTGCTCTTCGCAGGTTTCACAAAGGACAGTTCTTTAGTAGTTGTGGAAAGACCATGGCAAGCCATGGTGGAGATGTTACCTCCCCCACTGTATCGCAAGAAATATGGAACGTAATCAATGCTAAATTGTCGTCACATTGCTGTGGACTCAGTGCTCTTCCAAGTGCAGTACCAGGTCAAGTATTAGCAGCACATGGAGTCTCCAAGACAACGAGAAACCACAGTGCTTGAAACAACACCAAGAAAATCAAAACAGAAGAGAATTATATGAGACCCACATAACACTTGACTACATAAGATTATCGTGACTCTTAGAGACTATTAAATTAAGACTTGCAGGAAATAAATGAAAATGAACGTGAGAATAAAAGAGCAATGAACAGTCCATAGTCGACCACATAATTTCAGTAATCCACGAAATACAACTGCTCTCTACCAATAAAAATCGTAATTTGTCATTAACATCTTTGAATCTGTCCAAGATACCGTGATGGCGTACAGCACTAACGCTTTGTCTTCCCGTGATGCTCTCTGTACTTTGACTGAAAAGTTCGTCGACCCTTTTATTTGAAACACTCAGTTAAAATGAAAAGAAAAATAAAGTGTAAAGAAAGTTTAACGAACAGAGCATTAAAATGTAAAAAAAAGACACAACTAACACAACATAATCACAAGGTACATCGTTACAAGGTACATCGTCTTCAGTATATTTTTAGGCAGAATAAACGACGACTACACGTGCACGAGAATATTTTACAAACAAATGCGGTGTAAATTATTGCGCATTTAACTAGCTCGGGCGGCAGTTCTTTACCAAAACACAAATTAATGTAAATTGGTAACGTGAGAAGTAGTTGTTTTAATGTGGGTACATATCATTGATTTGTCTTCAGGTACGAAAACCGATATTTGAAGTATGACAACGCACGTCCGACAACAGACAAGAATGAATTTTGCAATGAAAATGTGAATTACAAATCATCATTCAGTATTGATTGCGGCATATAAAGTTAAGAATTGAATTGCCTTCTCGATTTGCAAACAAAAGCTATTACGAACTGCACTCGCAAATGTGGGCTTGATCTGAAATGAATCAACGAATCGATTTCACGCGATTGGATATATTGAGGAAATGGCGTTATCCATAAATTCCACCAAATAACTCACTCGATTTTCCCTCCCAAAGTCAAGCACGTCTCAACTCGTCCAACTTGCACAGCTGCTACGTATTGCATATTTGATATTTACAACAGCGAAAGACTGGGGAGAGAAATAAATTTGTACCAAGGGGCTGAGTGAAGGTGAAAAAGAAGACTATTCCCTCCCCGCACGGTGAATTCTCATTGAATGAACTATTGCAAGACATGACACCTTATGTCTGTTACACAACCAGAGTAGTACTATCCATCCACGTTTACGTAATGGTCTATAAACGAAATTTGGTGGGTTCAGTCAAATCACTAGGTTTGCTACATCAGCAAAATTGAAAGTAGATGCAGCCTGTGGAATATGACGACTCTTTCACAAATTGACGACCCTTAAGAGCTGGTAAGATTGAGAAAATGTTCATCATAAAGACAGGAGAAATGTGGCAGGAGGAATTTCGTAGTTGAATGTAAATATGTTGTAAAAAGATTCTCATTCATCATGCTCTCCTTTTGCTACCTCTCGTTTCCTTGGCGTACATAAGAACATTATAAGTTTTTTTTCAAACTTGAATCTTAAGAATAATATATTCTTGGTTTCAATTTCACGTGTTGGTATCTGTAACCATTGTCAGTCGATGGAATTAAGTTTCGTCCATGTAAAATTAAACCAAGCGAGTTTTGCTTAATTTGCAAATCATAATCAAGTTTTTCACTCTTTTGCCTGACTTACCATCCCCTCTCTGTTTGAAACTTAAACACCACCTCGTATCTAAAGATCTACAGGTCTTTCAAAGTAAGTCTGTCACTGTCCAGTACCCCTCGGTGATTAGTGGTAAAAAAAAATTGTCAAGCAATAATTTATCCATTCATTACACCCATTTTGAAATCACTGGTGATCCTTTTCATCTGATTGTCTCTCATTGGTGCGATTTATTCACGAATGGCACAATTTTTTTTCTCTAAATCACATCTTTTTTCTGGGCAATTAGGGAGCTTTACAACAACCAATTGCTTGTTAACAAACAAGTGCTGGGCACTTGTTTGATGTTGAAATCATGCATCTGATTTCAGACCAAATTGCAATCTACTCAGTTTGATTCCCTTTCTAAATTGCACTCCACACAGTTCAGTTACCATCATTTATCATCCTTTTTTGTTTTGTTTTCAAGCTTCTCAAATTGCTTTTCATTTCTTTTTGAAGAATATATTTCATTGAATTACTAATACTTTTCTTCAATCTCTGAAATTGCAGATTTAAAATTACGTTTGTCACTTGTTTTATTTTGCAGAAGGGAAAACCTTTCTTCCAGTGAAAGACAAAGAATGGGAGATGAAAGTCCAACCCTTTTGAGGCCTGAAGCCTTAGAATGGCATTGTTCAAACACTGATTGGCAGCTTGACACACACACAAAAGTCATGCCAAGTTCACCATCACCTTTTGTTACCCTTGAAGAAATTGCACCAAGTAATGATATTATATCAGATGGAAAACAAACCCAAGACTCTGAAATGTTTATGTTGAGACCTTGGATTAAAGAGTCAAGAACAACTTCAGGATTTTTATCAGTTGGGAAAAATGTGAGACGATACTACAAGCAAATGGAAGAGACAAAAATTACTTTTGATCAGATCAAAGAAAATAACTCTGACGCATCATTCAATAGCAGCTCTGAAGAAGATAAACAGTCTGAGAAAGTGTCAACTGCAGTGAAATTGAGTTTGTTCCTTAACACTGCCCTAATAATTGCTAAAGCTGTTGCTTCATATCTTTCTGGTTCTATGTCCATCCTTTCTAGCCTGGTAGACAGCATTGTAGATTTGGTGTCAGGTGTTGTTGTGTGGTATACAAGTCGTGCTGTTAAGGGCACTGATTACTACAAATACCCTGTGGGAAAAACTCGCTTGGAGCCAATCAGCATCATAGTCTTATCAGTCATAATGGCTGTGGCTTCAATACAAGTGATAATCACATCTATCACAAAGATGATTGAACACACAGTTGATCCTGATATTTCAACTCCCACAATTGTAATTATTGGTGCAACTGTCTTCATTAAAGGGGCTATGTTTCTTTACTGTCATCAAATAAAGAAACCCTCAACAGATGTTTTAGCTCAAGATCATAGGAATGACATAGTTTCAAACTCTTTTGCCTTAGGATTTGGTTACATTGGTTACAAAGTATGGCCTAATGCTGATGCATTGGGTGCTATCATGATAAGTCTTTATATAGTTATAGGGTGGTATAGAACTGGTAAGGAGCAGATACGTGGCCTGACAGGCCATACTGCTCAACCAGCCATGTTACAAAAGCTTCTGTGGGTTTGTTTGAATCATGACACAAGAATTCAGTTTATCGACACATTAAGAGCATATCATTTTGGCTTCCATTTTCTTGTAGAGGCCCATATTGTCTTACCACCCAAGATGACACTTGAAGAAGCTCATGACATTGGGGAATCACTTCAAAGGAAGTTAGAAAGTTACTCAGATGTAGAACGAGCATTTGTTCATATTGACTATGATTATGAACATCATCCAAGTGTTGAACATAAAATAGGACATGGGCACAGTGCTGATACTACTCCTGAACAAAAACAGGTGGATGACACTCTTTGAATCAAGAAAAGTATTATTTTGACTGGTAAACCTGTCATAAAGATATAATTTTACAGAAGGACATGACAAATCTCATAACATATAGTGATCATGGTGATTAAGAAGGTTGAGTGCTGCACTATGTGCTTCTATTTTTCCCTGGGTGTGTTGCAATACTTAGACTTGGAATACAAGTTGACTGCTTAGTTAATGTAGGTTTTGCAGAATAAGGGTATAAGGAAAAAAAAGCTCCATTTTGAATTGTGGATGGTTATCTGGCCTAGTAATGTGTCTCTATGAATTGTACAAAGAAATGAACAATGACCAAAGTACCGTATTTACCCGCAGATAGGCCGCACCCGCGTATTGGCCGCACCCCAAACTTTCAATGGTTTTCATGGGAAAAAAAAATTGTTGAGGTCGAGTACCAGGATAAATAAAGCAAAGTTTGAAATCAACAACAGCTGATGTGTATCAAGTCAAGTTTATTTTTGCAATAATTCCTACACGAACGTGAAAATGTTCAAACTAGAAACTGAAACGCCTATTCGCTAACATTTTATAAACAAAATAATCTTAATTAAAGATAATTTTTTCGAACAAGTTTCTGTCCTTATATGTACAAACACGAGTAAAGTGAAGCATAACCCTTGTAAACACGTTCGCCAAAATCATAAACAAGTTGTAATCTGTTAACAACTATTAAGATATTTACATGAAACTAATATACATTCCGTGATGAACTTTTCAATCGATAAAAGCTACACAACAAAGTTTCATTGTTGTCCGATCAAAATTAAAATCCATTGAAATCACCTTCATCAATGTCACTTTCACCAAAAATGTCACGTTATTCTTGTTCGTTCAAAATCGGCGATTTCTTATTGCCTGATCGAGAAGTGTCAAACGAAGACGACAAGTTTGCAGTGGCTGTTTATGAAGAACTTGGCATCGATGGGAAGAAAATTGTTGGACATTTACCAATGGAATTCAGCAGAATTGCATCCTATTTTATAGAGAACGGTGGTGAAATTTCCTGCAAAGTGACTGGAAAAAGGAAGCACTCGAAAGGCCCACGAGGAGGAATGGCTATTCCGTGCAAGCTGTTTTGGACATCTTCAAACAAGAGACACGTTAAAAAACTTGATGCACTCATTGCTGCAGAGAAAATCAAGATTCTTCGAAGATATGGACTTCGCGTTTAGTTGTATGTGTTGTAAGTTAGGAACAATTTAAAGCGAACATTAAAACGCCAATTTACTGTACTACCGTGAGTTCTCGTGCATATTAATGAGGTGTCAAAACGCTTGTGCCCGCGTATAAGCCACAACCCCAATTTCGGTCCCATTTTTCCGGGAAAAAAGTGCGGCCTATCCGCGGGTAAATACGGTACAAAGAAAGTACAGATTTCAGACATTGTTTTTGATTCCATATTTTGGCAGTCAACCATTCTCTAAATGGCCAATATTCTCACTTCAAGAACCCTGAAATCAGATGTGTGGAAAGCTCTCTTCAGATTAAGAAGTTTTTTTAAAGGGCTAGGGTTCACACAATCAATTGAAGCAAAAATTTCATCCAACAGTTGCTTCACATAGAAGCTCACTCTAATCCACTGCCTTAGGACGCAGAAAGGATGGTTGACAATTCTTGATGCAGGCAGGTGCATGTTAATTCACATTCATGTTCTTGTTTGCCTTTGCTGTTATAAATTACTAGCAATTGCAGAATTAATATGTTATCCAAAACTGTGTCTAAATGTTGTTGATGGGCAAGTGTGTGATGGGGAAACCCTCTTTAAAAAGAAAGCAGCAGAAGACATTGAAGTAGAGATTTTAAAACAAATTTAGGAAATTTACCTTTAATATAAGTAGCTGATTTAATCATCTTACAAGTCTTTGTTGCATTTGGAAAGTACATCGGGACAAAGTAATGGAACATAGATCAGAGGGACCCTCATGACAGATCAAGATGAGCTTTATTTGTGAAACCCTTTCAACTTGAAGGTTTCCTTTGTGTGATACAAACATCAACACAACAGCCACATGCTGTGAAACAAATCAAAGCTTAAATCTTCATTTGGAAGGATTTCATAAATTAAGCCTTTCCCCCTAAACCATACATACATATTCTAAACCACTTAAGGCAGGTCACCTGTGATTTACCAGTAATACATTGAATAGCAACATATCCATCTTCACATGAAGCAAATCTCAATAACGCTCAGCATTTCAATACTACTAATTAATTATTACAGCAATTGATGCTAGTACTTTACAAAATATTGTTGTGGAGAGTTGATGGAGCTAAATTTAGTCAAAACTTACAATTGTTTTTAACTCAATCACTTGAAGTCCGTGTAATTCAATCTCAAATAAATGATACAATACTCATCCCTCACAACACTTTACTTAATTTTTATCTCTTTTATTCACACAAGTGGCACCACCATTTCAGCCATATCCAGCATTCAGTTGTTAAAAATATGGCCAGTATAGTATTTATATTAAAAGCCTTTAAGTCCAGTTAAAAATGGCAGTCCAGGTTATCACACTCTACAAATAATGTGTAATTTGACCAGAAAAATGCACCACACAACACATGGTGGCTTGTAAGAAAGGTGATATTCCACTTTGTCCCACTTAAGCTTACCCTTCACAGGCAGCCCAAGCTTCAGCTGTAATATCATCACCTTGTGAAATAAGAGTCATGGCAAAATTGTAAGAGTTTGTATGGGAATATCTATGACCCCTCTTAGGAATAAAAAAAATACAGTCAAATTCTCAATAAAGATACCTCATCTTACCTTCATAGTGCATTGCTTGTTGTCTGAGCACTTATTATGTTGAAAAGAACCCGTTTAAGCAAGTTATCCATTTCTAGGTTTACTACATAAGAGAAACCCTAGAAATGGATAACTTGCTAAAATGGGTTCTTTTCAACAAAGTAAGCAGTCAGATAACAAGCACTGCATCATGAAATTAAGGTGAGGTATTTTTATTGAGAATTTGACTGTATTTTTTTTTAATTTGAGTGGTCATGAATATTCCCATGTACAAACTCTTTTAATTTTGCCATGACTCTTATTTTGCAAGATGATCATCTCACAACTGGAGCTTGGGCTACCTGTGATCCATTCTATTATGACAACCTATCAGATAATCCTTATTGTGTCAAAAACAAAATGCTTAATTCAAACAGATTCTAAACCAGCAATAAGCTATCTAAGTAAAGAGAGTCTTCAAAAACTGTGAGGGTGATTGAAACTTTCAGCCTGTCAGGCACATCCGAAAAAGCAACAATAACCAATTTCTGACCTTTGCTTACCTTTTTATTTTGCTGATGTGAGGCACAGTAGGTGAGGTGACTCACATCTTTAATTAACCACAAAGAGCTGCTTGAATCAGAGTCAAGTATTTTGTTGTTGAAAAAGATACTCCCTGAATAATTCATCACTCTATCTTACCACTAATGTTAACACCACGGAGATATAATTGTTAAACCTAAATGAATTTCAGAAAAGTTCAACTTCTTCCTGTCATGTCATTTTAAACTGAACCAGACTTGCATGTTATAATGAATGAGTGACAAAATAATCCAATAGAATACAAAATGATTGTTGTACAAAGCTTTTAATTAGCATTACTCTTGAGCAAATCCTTCAGTTTCCTCGATTGCAAAAGTCAACTTTTCAACTAATTGTTCATAGCTCTTGTATGGTGGCAGATCCAAGCGGTTAAAGCTAAAAAAAAGACAAAAAAAGAGAAACAAATTATGACATTACCATAACATATGAAGGAATGGTTGAAAATTATCACAAAAACAAGTTTCAGAAAATAGACCATGTAACTTGTGCTTTGGACTTAAAAAATTAATTATCTGTGACTGAATCAGAAAATCCATTTATTTTCTAATAATAAGAGGAAAATCCATTTGTTTTAATATTTGGCAAAGTCTAACACAACAGAACAAAAAGAGAGCAGAAGCTTCGGATGATGGGCAAGCATACATACAGATATAATTCATTTTGTTCAAAGTGATGAAACTCAGGTGTCAATAATTCAATTATTAAAGAAAACTCACCAAGTATGACTTCTTGGAAGCCACGTGTCTTTGCCAACTTTCTCTATACAAAATTTCTGTGGTCCATTGCTCCCTGTATCAGCCACAGCACAAAAAAAATAAATCACCAAAACCACAGAATTACAACAAAGTTCACTCCAGTTGCACTACTGCACAAAAGGACTTGAGGTGTATCTGTGATTTTCACAGATACATCAAAGCCTTCAGCAAAACTACATGTTAGAAATAGCTCAACCTTGCTATTTACCTTATTTTCAGAAAAATAAGTACCATTTAAAAGTTTACATGAACTCTGTCCAGCAAAACTATTATCCAATGTTTATTACTTTATAATGTATTTCATTAAATTATGAAATCATAAATGAATGTTTCACTTGATAGATATGTACATCAAGGTTATTGGGGAGTAATCCCTACAAAAAATTATGTGTATTTGAAAGCCACTTTCTATAGAATATTCTTGTCCAAGTGAGGAGGACTTTTGCTGAGGAAAACAGCCAAGGTATTGTAAAAATAAAAAAATGGTTGAAAATGGAAATAAGAAACTATACAAACCCATGAGCTCAGCAAAACCTCCTACAGGGAGACGACATGTGCCTGTGACAAACTGTAACAATCTGGTTCTTTGTTCATTGTCAAAGGAACGTACAGCCTGAAAAATGAAACGTGCCATGTGACATCATCATACTGTAATTTGCTTTTAACTAGGACTTCTAACTGAATATCATATTATGAAGACCCAACAGCACAGAACAGTCACTCAACAAAAGCACTTTCAATTGATAGTTATTTCCTTAACAGTGAAACATGATCTGTAATATTCCAGGTGGCTGTTCTCATGAATTTATTTGATTTATACGGATACTATTCATGTCTCTTTCTTGGTCTAGGAAAACTATGTTTCTGTAGCAAGTAGTCAGTGAAATCAAGTGCTTTCATATGAATGAGCAAGAGCAAAACACAGATCCTGCTGGAGATTCAAGGAATGTTCTCACACATTGTCATATATATCATGTCACATTCTGCCTTGTTTTCAAGTTGAGAGCCCAGTTAAATATAAGCCACACACCTGCCAGAACCAGGTCACTTGTTTGCTGTTCCTGGTGTAATGACGATACACAGAGTTTGCCTGCCAGTCATCAACATCAATCTCTTGCATTCCACAAAGCATCAACTGAAAAAAGATCACATTCAAAGATGAATTGACATACTACTAACTTTTTGAAACAAATGTATGCATTCCTTGTTCATGATTAGCCAGTAATAAAAGCAGAACAGACTGTTCCTTTAGCTATTATACTTCTTCTCTACTGTTATCAGGTCATATAAATACCTCCATTTCTTTTTCATCAAAGTACTGCAACCAGTAAAGAGGAACAACTTCATTAAATCCATCTAAGAAAGCCTTAGTTTGCTCCTCAATTCCACGATTGAAGCGCCACTGAGTCATAAGCCTTAAGAAAGAGAAACAAGGGATCATGAATAAAACATTTTGAATGATGCCTATTATTAAGTATACAATGCATGTGGCAGCATTTAGCTCAGCTTTGTCTACAGAGTGGCGTGCACTGAAAGCATGTGGGCAGCTTGGAAAGGTGAATCAATCTCTGGCTCAACTACTTCTTCCGAACAAGGGGCTATCAGAAAGATAAGCATGTAGCTTTAGCAGCTACATTAATTTGTGGTATTAGGTAATCATAGAACAGAAATCACATTCAGCCACTTCAAGAAGTAAAGATGATTTAAGGATGAAAAAATTTCAACTTACAAAGTCTGAATAAATGTGAAAAAAGATCACACTTACGACAAGTATTCCTCTTTGTTTTCCTCAGTGACTTTTATATTAGAGCCATTAGGTTTCAAGTCATGTGAAGTAATTTTGCCCAGAAGCTCCATGTCTACTGCAAATTCCATGTCCAGACCACATTCTTCAATATTATTATCCCTGTAAGACAAAAGAGCAAAATGGCATGATGTTTGAATGATGAAATGAAGTTTTCAAAATGTTGATGAAGACATCTGTTTTGTGCCATACAATAGGTGGGAAACCCTGCAATGCAGATGGCCACCTTTATTCCATCAGAAGTAATTTTGGTGCACAAATCATAAGTTTTCATCGCAACTTAAATAGTTTTTCATACATCTGCCAATGAATGAATGAAATCAAAATGTGTTGCAAATTGATTTCCAGGTTCTGTCAATCCATTTTGTGCCTCTTCATGCTGCTTCTACCCCCAAAGGTTCGATTTAGGTTATGACAATTTCTACCTACATCTCACAATGAACAAAACAGACAAGTTTTACACTTCTCTGACATTTTTATTTTCAAATTTTCTCTGCAGCATCCAGGTCACCTCAGCCTGCATGGGCCAGTGTATGAAAAAGGCAACCAAAAATACCAAAGGGGCTTGGCTTTGTTGTGTGTGTTTCCATGTAAATAACAAAAAAGTAACAGTTCTTGAAAAACATACTTGATCCATAATAGGGAGTTGTAAAACTCAGGATCGATAGACTCCAAGTCTTTCATGGTTTGCTTTTTATTTAACATTCTTTTGTAGAAAGGAAGAGTAAATCCTCGGTCAATGAATTTCCCATGATAAAGAGCCTGCAAAAAAACAAAACAAAACAAAAAAAAAACACATTCATTTGAGCATCTCACTGTTTTGACTTTACTGAAATATGCTTCCAGTCAATACCTCATATCCCATTTGTATGGGTCATTTTCAAACACATCCAAAGGAACTAAATTCCCTTGTAGTAGAGTTTCATAACAAGGTTATCACATTTCTCAAAATTGTTTCTTTGGATGTAGTTTTTATCATTTTAAGCATTTGTGACAAGTTTTTTTGTCACAGGCTCCTATTAACTGGCTGTTGCATCACCTTACATGTCCAGTGCCCTGTATGTCATTACCCAGCATGAAGCATTCACAGAGAAAAGTCTGGCAAAAAACACAATACTCCCATCTAACTTACCATTGCTATTAAACGGCCAATAAACCTAAAGTACTGCAAGTGATCAGGATTCACATATGATGCTGGAAAAAAAAAAAGTATTACTTATTTACTACAAAAATGAATGATACAATATTAATTATACCTGACTGAAATAATCAAGACCTATAGCCTTGAAAATACATCACTGCTTTTTGTTGGTTTCACAAATTAATGGCTGTTCAAATCCTGTCCAAGCTTGTATTTTCTCCTTTGCAATGTGATTATAGATGTATCTCAGATTATAGATGTATCTCAGATTCTAGATGTATCTCAGATTATAGATGTATCTCAGATTATAGATGTATCTCAGATTATAGATGTATCTCAGATTATAGATGTATCTCAAAAGTTTTCTGACAGTGCCAGCATGACACTATTCTATTTTGCATTAAAAACACAGTCAACACCCACACATACAAATGCAAGAACCCAGATTCCATAAAGTCAGGCTAAACAGGCTCTTTTCATTTTGGGTTCCTTGTCAACAGTTACAAGTCAGGCTAGCTATAATGTTGTTAAGTAGCTCCTAAACTTCCTCTGGGGAGACATAGCTGTTGCCAAACAACAAAAAAAGTAAACTACAATCTCACATGTGGCCCTTACAATCCTACTCAACTAAAGGCTGTTTTTATACAGGTGTTTACTGTACTTGAATATGTCAACATAGCATACCTGGGTTGATCTGAAGACTGTAGTTGCTCTTGTTGGCATATTCGAACAAACAGTACATTGGGTTGAGCACTTCATGTGAAAGAAGGAAGAACCACTCCCTGTGGAATAAGAAAGCATCATTTACCATCAAACCCTGATACATTAAAAACTTAAAATAATAACTGACATTAACAACTGCATCACGAAGTGGAGGTTGAGTGTCTGAAACATCCAGGAGCTTCCACTACTGGCAACCAGCTCCTAGATGGAGACTTCTCCCATGGGTGGCAAATCCTAGCAACCCAGCCATGAGCCCCCACATAGGAAAGGGAAACAGGCACCTGTCACACTGAATAAACAGTGGAAAGAGAGAGGGGATGGGTGGGGAAAACTGCCTGGGTGATGAACTGGCACTCCTCACAATGCTGCAAGTTAACACTCAAAGCACACACAAGAATACCTCAAATGAATTCTGATGCATGTGCATAATTATTAAAAAAACCGCTGACTACTAGAGAACACTAATGCTCTTTGTTGTTAACTCCCTTAAATTGCATTTAGCTGCATACATTATACAACTGTACTATTTCCAAACCTTGCAACACCACCATAATCCAACCCTTCTTCTCCTTTAAATATGATATAAAGCCTGCGTCGCAAATCATGAGGTGGGTACCGCATCACCTGATATAAAAAAACAATTGAAATTAATATTGAAGCATTTCAAAATAATCAGCATGTCAGTAATAATCATTACATGAAGAGAAAATGAAGAGGTGAGTGGAGAAAAGCTTTGTGACTTCTGAAAGACTGCTCATCTCCTTCCAAATTGTCTTACAGTGTTATATTTTGTTGCATCGAAGGTCATTATTGCTTTATTCCACCATAGTTACATAGAGGTGAGTGGTGAGGAAAGCTGACAGATTTCTTAGTAGCAGGTTTCTGTAAGATTTTTTCATACTTGCATCATTCACAAGATTTTAAAGCCTGAGTAGTAATCATCTGAATGTATAAATAAATGTAAGTGACCACTGGAAACTTCCTATTCATTTATTCAGTCATTAAAACAATTTTTTTTGCATGGTTAGGAACTCCCAACAAAACATAACTTTTCAACACCTTACAAGTAGAATTTTCAAACATCACCAACCTGCTGAAATGAGTCTTCAAAGATGTTGGTTCTGTTTACTGTGATTTTAATGTGACTTGGAAGAGCATTTGACTACAAAAAGGGAAAAATTCAATCAATTAAAAGACAGACATTCATTACTTCACCCTAGTCTACTATCTAAGGACTGGAGTGGCAATTACCACACGGGAAATTAAACATTAATAACATAAAGACAACATCAACTACACAAAAGACAACCTGACAAAGGTGTCTGAACTGTCCAAGTTTCCATCTGAAGCTTCTTTCATAGGCTGGACCACCAGCTGCACCTTTTAGACTAGAAAAGAAATAACATACAGTAACAGAATAAACAACAATAACAATAACAAAAACAACAATAATAACAGTTATAATAATAATTATAATTATGATATACCACCATAACTGATGACACTCTATTACCAAAAACTTAAAGTGATAATAATAATATCAAGGATATGCAACATAAGTAAAGAGTGCTTTTCATGGGCTCCAATAGGTTAGCTTGCATGTGATTAGCAGTAGCAAAGCAGTCAAAGTTACAAAATGGCTTTTCATTTAAAGTTACTGGTACCTACATGTAAGTTTAAATTTAAATTCAATGTGCTTGTGGTGCAAAAAGAGAGAATAAAACTTGCAACAATGTAGGGTATGATAGCATTGACTGATAGTAAATAATTTTATCTTTTCAACAGTATATTATTATTTAAAAATCTATCTATGATATTTGCACAGGTACACCTGCATATGTTTCATAATTCTTCCTTTTGTGATAACCACCTTAAAGTGTTTACTCACTTGAGTGCAACACCTGTTCTAGGATCACTGAATGTTGTTGTACGTGTGTTGTGGTCCACAAAGTAAGGAATTCCTTCATTTGTGTATCTCATCTCCCAGCCACTGGGGAGTGGTGTGTCTGAACCAACCATCCTGATCAAGGAAAAAAAATAACAAACAATCAACATCTCTTCCTTAAAAGGTGTACACAAAAATGTTATTTACTGTTCTTGGTAAAGACTCCCATTCAAACCAACCTGAAGCTGAAGGCCAACCTGCATAAGTATTGCTAACAAATAAATAAATAAATATATACATAAAATTTGACTACTCACACTTGTGTGCGAGGATCTTCCCATTGAGTAGCTCTTGTGTTATGGTTTACAAAATAAACTCGTCCATTGGGTTCCACTCTCTTCTCTGTGATTGAAGACAAAATGTTTAGTTAAGAGCCATACATGTATATCGCTATCAAGCGCATGCTAAAGACACAACAAACTAAACTTACCCCAGCCAGCTGGGAGGGGTCCAAGAGGATCTGTTTCTGGTACACAGGTCGTCTATAAGATACAAGTGAAAGTGATTTTGCACAAAAGCAAATGTTTATGAGTTCTGTACAAAGAAATACGCATTATAAAACAGTAAAAAACTTTTACAATTTAGGCAAATGAACAGTTGTAAGTTACAACAGGTAACTTATTTCCCCTTTGGAAATCAGAAAAAAAAGCCCACTTGGGACAGAGGTTTCATGCAATAAAGATAAATTGATTTATTGGGCATTCCACATGTATAGATTTATTATGATACACATACTGGAAGAAGAAATCTCTGTTGGAAATTCTGCCTCTCTGTGTTCAGTAAAGCTCTATTCTGCATCTGCCAATTTTCAAAGTTTCTGACAGTTTCTGCAGTTGGTCGTTGCCATGTGGTTGTTCTTGTGTTGTGATCAACATAATAGGTTCTTCCACGTGAGTCTGTTCGTCGCTCCCAGCTGGAAGAAATTGCATGATGTTCTGTTAGGAAACTTAAGAGTTCTTCACTAGCAGACTACATTGGGAAGCAGACAATGGCTATACAAATGAATTATTGTGGGGAAATGATCTTGTTAATGATTGATGCTACTATGTCAAGTGCTGGTAAGCCCTGCTACAATTTTTGACATTATAACTTTCAAGAACTATTCAGAAACATACACTTCTAACCACTTATCTTTCCTTATGAATGAGGGGGCCATGAAAGAGCTCATATTTCGTGATCTGTGATTGGATAATGCACTGCTACTGTTACATCTTCTCTTGAGCTTCTGGCCAGTCATAAACCAATTGATTTTTGTATTCCTCAATATTAAGTTTAATATCACTTGGCCCATGAAATTCTTGCAGAAAAACTGTTACTTCCTGCAAGATAGCGATCAGAGACCTTTATGTAATCTCATATTGAAGTGTTAAGGGGGCACATACCCTGAGGGCAGAGGCTGAGGTCTCTCCCAAGCAGTTGTCCTTGTATTGTGATCTACGTAGTATATTCTGCTGTGGGGATCAACACGCTGCTCCCACCTGAAACACAGAATGGTAAAGATTGTCAAAGATACCTCTATGTTCTTAACCTGTTACATGTTTCATAAAGCATAACATACACTGTAAGAGGACACAGCACCCCTTACAGATGACCAACCAAAAATATCCATTAACTGTCCTTAAAATTTTTCTTTGGGTTAAATATTTTCAAACCAGTTTCATTTTTGTACTCCTTCATGTCCATGTATGCTTGAGCTCCATGGGTGTGAGTTTTTGTGTCTAAAATCATGAACTTACAACTACTTGTAACTTCCCCTTTTCATTCTTAAAAAGTTTTTTTTCCAGTGGTATTATCTTTGAGAAAATAGAAAAGGGACAAGGACATTGGGTGAGGAAAGGGGGTGACAAGGGAAACAGGTTTGCTGACCTCAATGCAATTATTTTTTTTGTTCCATTTTTGATGTATTAAGACTCCTTAGGGTAAACCTTAAGCAGGACCAGAAAGAATTATTTGCCTCTACAGTTTTTGTCTGCAATTTACATGTAACATAATCACTAAGTCACCCAAAACCACTGAAAGTTGATTTTTGTTACACAAAGAAGTGTTAAAGACCACACTTTTTCCTCTAGAAAATACGAAAGGTACAGAAGCTCAGGGAAATTTAGAGAAGGATGATCTGCCTCAACTTACCCAGGAGGCAATGGATCCTCATTTCCTTGCCTCTGTCTTGACTGTACAGCATTTGAATTACTTCCAGCTAAAATAAGAACAAAATACTCTTTAGTCAAGTTGACAGATAGTAAGACACCCTCAGAAGGATCACAAGAGAGGAATGAACTTCAAGATGCTCTTGAATTACTTGCATTCACATTGTATTGAAAGGTCTTGTGTTCTCCTCTAGTTGCTGTAAATAAGCAGATGTGAAAGTCCCTCTAACTTGTCAAAAGTCAATCTCTCATTGATTAATGAGAGTTTTTTAAAAAATGATTCACCAAAGTTCATCGTGCAAGACTGTAAATGTGCATGACAAATGTTAACCCTTGAGGATTCATCATTCACTACCACACATAAAACACTGTGGAGAGGTAAGGCTCAGTTTGGGTCTTTTTTCACTTTTCCAATGTTATTGTAATCCAGATACTTAGGACCCTTCTACCCTGAACTTTTATTTTTCCCTGATTCTAAGAGGCTGAAAAACAACACAATTCCTGGGTAATTACATGACATATCTCCTGTGCACTTCCACATGATGTAGCCTTACCTTGTGGTGGTGGTGGTGGTGGTGGTGATGGTCCATGATGAAGTTGGTGTGGAACTGAAGGAGTTGATGTGGAAACACCATTTCTGCTGCTCACTGCAGGGGCTGAATTCTGAGGAGTGCTTGTGGCTGTAGTAGCTGCTAATGCTCCTGTACTAACAGGTCTCTGACGTCCTGATGGTTGTCTACTATGTCTTCTCTGGACATCTCCATCAGCAGGCTTCCTGTAACACAAAACCTTACACTCTCAAAAAATGTTGGATGAGAAATAATATCCTCTGATATCACAAATTCTGTTGTCAATCCTAATTTTCCACAAATTTACATGTAAATCAAAAGTTATATCTTACTTTATTTAGCAAAGAACTACTGAAAAAAAGCACATGAATTTAAAGTTTGTTTTAGTCATAAGGTACTTCCTAAGACACAATGGACTTTACAAACTTATTGCACAAAAATAACCACTGGTAACATCATTATATGAACAAAGAAGAAGGTTGATTCTTACGGATGTGACTGTCTGGATGGAGTGGTACTATTTTGTGATCCAGTCCTTGGAGCAGTTGCTGGCCCATTGGCTACAGGTGTTGGTGTTTGTGCAGGTACCCGTCGGGGAAAATGTCTCATGTTCACACTCATACCATCAAGTATGACTTCCAGGACACCAGTTTGACAAGGAGTACCATTCTTGTCCAAGATAATATTCACTTTTAAATTATGATTGTTCACTATAACCACAAAGTCAAGAAAACAATGGAGATATTTAGGATGATACAATTGATACCAGCGGCAAATGGAAATTTTGCCCCTGTCCTTTAGCTGTCTGTGCAATAAATCAACACAGTAACATCTGCTATAAATACCAATCATGTTTACTAAACCCCTTCACTTCCTTATTCTCATTAGTAATTCTCCTCACTGTCTGCTGTACAATTTTTGCAATGTTAGTTCTGAGAACTTAATATTGGATCTACAAAAATCATCCACTTGCTGATATTTTTTTGTTATTCTTGTCACTGGTCTGCTTGATATTGTATTGGTATTGTAAGGAGAAATTATTTCCTGATCACTTAGGGAGTTAAAGGGGTTAGGGAAGAAATGTAAGGATCATAACACAATAAAGAATAGAATTCAAAGAATAGATCACCTATTTCACTCTGTTCAGTTACTTAAAAAAAAATGTTTAAACTCTTGTAGGTGTCAGGCAACATAATGAATAATGAACACTGACAGTAAATTCTTTAGCTCTACTATAACATCTAAAGTCAAATTGAATAGTCAAAAATTCTGTAGTTTAAACAATTCTGCATGATTCCTGTCTCCCAAACTATCCATAGTTCTATAGAGAAAACCGCAATAATGAGCAGAGTGATATTTATTGATTCTTAAGACTCAAGAGTTTTATAGACATGACAATTCTGGTTACATGACAGGTCGATGAGTTATTTTCTCAATATTCAACCACTTTGTCAGTAGCAAATTGTTCTCTCCACAACTTGTCTTAACAAGTAATTCTGGATTTCTGAAAAAATCAAAGTGCTCTCTGTTGTATGCAAAATAATGATAAAAGAAAGAGAGACTCACATTTGCCATTATTTGAATGTAGAACATCATTCAATAGGATCTTTGCTGATCCTAGAGGTACATCACTCTTCAGTGCAAATTTGTTATTGACTTCCAATTCCAAAAGACTGTATGGTGTAACAAGGCTAAAGGTGATAATAAAATTTTTTTACACAAATCATTCACAGTGTTCAGTTCAACTATATCATTCCGACCTCTGGGTGCTATTTATCATGATAAAATAGACACTTAAATGTAGTGAAGTAGCTAAAATGTATTTCATTCAGGTTTAATGCAAAATTTACTGTTCTCTGCATTTTGATGTTTCAACTGTAACTAGTCTTAAACTAAAACAGTTTATTGATATGTATTATTACTCACACTGTAAACTCATCATCCCACTTGGGTTCCCATGTTTTGCGAACAGCTTCTGTTTTCTTTGAGGGTTGTTTGCCATCAACAGTAAGTTTCACATAAGGATCTCCTTTGCCTATCAAAACAACATATCAAACAGGTTTCAGTTTTGAAACAGTCTCATTTTTAACATTTGATTCAGTCAACATAACTTCATTGAGACATGAAGCACAAAGAAGTCTCACAAAGATCCTTCAAGCTACTAAACACAAATCTGAAAGCAACAATAACTTTTTGAGTGCTCTCTTAACTTCCCATATGCTTCATATCTCCATGAACTTAAAGATGGCATATAAACAAGTTTTTTTTCACTTTCACAATTTAACCTTGTATAACAAGATATTGCCTCTGCTACACTTGGTACACAAAATTGAGTTACCAACATACATAATAAGAGTATGAAGCATGCTCAAACAACTGAATCTGTATACACAAATTCACTGCCTATGTTATAAAGTTTAATGACAGTATTTATTAACTTACTGAACCATCCTGGCTGCTCCTTAAGTGTAGCCTTCAAGACTATATAGAAAGAATAACATCAAAACAACAATGGTAAGGGACCTACTGGTATGAAGGTTCTACAGCAAATAAAGGCATATGCTGGCTGTTAAAAGATTGACAAATTCAAACACTACACAAAGCATGCTGTATGAAAATTTTGTGTTCATTTTACATTTTTTAAGTCAGTGAGTGGGTTAGTTTGTTTATTGTGAAATCACATGTTAAAAGTCTTCAACACTTGGACTACCTAATTTCTTATTTGCTGTTCAAATAGCAACATGCTTGAAATTAAATACATGCAAGCTTTTAAATCAAACAGAAAATAACTAAAAAAAACAAGAACTGTTCACGGAGAGAGAAATGCTTTCAGTCTTGACTAGATCTACAGATCAAGCAAGATGTATACAGACCAACAAAATAATTAATAACAAAAAACATTTTTTCAAGTCTCAAACTTACTTGTGAACTTGAGTTGTGAAAGCTGACTGCAAACCAATGGGCAGAAAAAAAAAATATCAGTAAAAGTAGTTTTCATTCTGGCAATTAAATATAATTTAAATATGTTTGTGTTGTCTCTGTTTGTATTCTTTGCAAGATTTTAGTTGACTATCACACTTTCTGTAAGACTGACTGACTGACAATTATTACTTGCAGGTAAGAACTCTAAAAAATGCAGAACTGTTCACAAGAACAGTTTCCAAAACAATAATAGTTTCTCTCTTCTGCAAGATATTACCATGGTAATACACAAAATATTTATCATGTAAAATTAGGGGGGCTCTGAATCTCTAGTGGAGAGTCAATCCAAACTTTGACTAATCTTGATGAGCTGAGTGCATTGCAATGAAACCAAACTCACTTTAGAGTTACAAGCACAGGAAGAAATGCTATGATAAATTATTTTCTCCAAAAAGAAAATTAATGCAACTAGTTGAGAGCCAAACAGACACCACAAAACTTCCCCTACTTGAAATATCTTACCTTGCAGAATTTGGCTGTGTAGGACTGTCAACCATGACACTTCTGTCTGAACTCTACAGGAAGGTATCAAAACATCAATTGTCATAAAATGAACGATATTGAAACTAAACAGCAAAAAGTGTTGCAAATTCCTCATACCAGAGCCATATTGAAGTAATTTGACATGTCTTAAATGTACAGTTGGATCAGTACTGTTACATTGCTACAAGATAGTGATTTTAGCGTTTTTCTAAGTAGTTTACTTATTACAAAGCACAATCCAACTGTAAAATATATTGCATAATACATTCTACAAGGATACCATTGAAAATGAAAATGACTAAAATTTCTCCTGTGCAACTGTATGTCTCTTAGTTTATTACACATTTCAAAAACTTTTTTGCCTTGTAAAAGCTTTTACTTTGACAACACAAACAAAAATAGTGTGACAAATTCTGAAAATAATTCTAATCTTGATCAGGAACATCTTGAGCACTGATTAGCATAATAGCAAGGGTCATTATAATTGTTACCAGTATAGAGAAATATGAAATGGTGTGAGCAGCCACTGCTAGACTGGTTATCCCATCCACATTAAATAATAAATCATAACAATAACAGCATGAAAACACAACAGTCAATGAATGACATTTCACCCAATATGCAAGCCACTTCATTAGGATATGTTTCCATAAGGAATATCATTCATCTTATCCAGACATATTTTTTATTTCCTTGTTGCAGAGAGATAAAAAATAAGATTACTGTATTTGTTTCACTGGTAACAATTGTGGACAAGATATATTTGCAAAAGATGACAGTTGCCTGAGATGAAATACTATCAGTTTACAGTAATATACTGTTAGAAAGTCTTTGAGGATGAACACCTACATGTACGTAACTAACAAATACTATGCGTTAACATGTACGCTTCAGTTGAACTAGGCTTCCACAAGGTTTATTTACATGTTACAACAACAAAACACTTCCCTTGTTTTTAATAGGTTAGTTAAAAATTCGCAGACAGCACTATTCAGGAAGTTCTGATGCACTCATAAGGAATAATAAATATTGGGGACTACCGTGTCTAACAAGGAAGTTCGGCCCAGACGTGTCTATCTAGGGCGATCTACTTAAAGTTAAGTGGAAGCAAAGTTTAACGTTTACGAGCATGAACGTGATCAGACTGAGATTTTAGATTTACTGAAATAGACAAGTGTAAACTCGAAATAGGATTTCTTATTTTCAACTGTGTTTATAGTGCGACAATGTGCAGGTCATTCGAAGATACCTTCGTAACTTACTATTATCGATCTGTTATGTGGTTTAATCATATACCATTCACGTAACGTCATATGCTAGTCTAGCGAGTCTATATAGATTCCGTTCTTTTCATGATTTAATTACTGCGAAAAAAGATAAAACTAAATCTTACCAAAGACAACACACGCAGGTAAAAACAAATTGAAAATCAGGATTCTCTGCTGCTGTCCATCGACTTCAACTCACATCTGGTTGATTGAAACATGAAAACCTGAAGGATATGCGAAAGTTATCACATTCATAGTTGACAAACGCCTTAATGAAATCAAAAGAAGCAGAAAATCGCGAGGTATCATCATCCATCCATGATGTATTACATGAGAATGACGAGAAACTATGCAAACTTCCTAGGAAATCCAAAAATTTAATTCTACAGCAGTCATACTTTTAGAATATTAGTCGGCGGCTGGGATACTTTTTAGTCGAGATTTAAATATCAAAAGGCTAAAAAACAAATGAGATCAGAACGTTTTCTTCTAATGGGTGTTATATGTTATCATCTGTTGTAAATCAAAAGGATAGTTTCTAAAAGTTGACGTGACCCTTGCAATCGTCCAACATGGCTACTCAATTTATACACTATACTCAACTTCGTAATTTAGAACGAATACCGCCAGATCACTGTAAAAACCTAACGAAGATGTTTTAAAAAATCTTACCTTCTGGTCAATAAGTCACAATCGGTAAATTCTCTCTCAAACAGAAAAAAACCTTCCCAAACAGAAAACAGCCAAGTCACCAACAATTCGAGGCAGTCTTCGATGTACACACCACGTGACCTTCAAGCCATGACGTCATTGGAATGTCACAGGACCCCAGTTCAGTGCAGTGATCACAGGTCAGGTATGGGAAAAGTCTAAATACAATCCAGCGTAGATCAACTTCAATTCACAAACAAAGTTAATTTTATTTTGTGTGTGTGCGCGCAGATAGATCTCGTTAACATCGCTTAGAATAAAATGTGATTAGGACTTTTTTCGCCGGCTAAAAAACATTATTTTCTTCTCCAGTACATTGACACCTACAATCTTTGTCAAAATGTTTAAAACACCCCTCCCCTTTTTCGAGGAAGTGGGAACATTTATATATTTGAAAAAGTGAATTCGGCTGCTAAGATTTGATCGAAATTTAGTCAAAGTGTCACTATGAGACAAGTGTTCCAAACATTTTTGTCAAAGTACTTCCTGTGAGTGCCTTTGAGTTTTCGTACGCTCATATGCACACGGTGTGCCCCAGCCTGAATAGCGAATTCTGATTTCAGCCAGCCTACTTGATGAGATCCATCTGCAGAGTTCGACTCACCTAAAGTGTGGCATATAAGGAAAACAAATATTTTCCGCCCTAAATCTTCCTGGATTATCACTTTTTGGGGCGGAAATCGCAAAAAGCTCCAAGACCGATAGTTCATAAATGTCGGATCAGGCCGGACAGGGAGGTTCACCGATTTGGCTAAAAATTTTGTATGTAAACTTGGTATGGGGTTGTTATCACGAAACGGATATTTCAAGGTTGAAATTCATTTTTTAAAAACGATTGGTGCTATGAAAAATTATCTGTTGAGCGCTGAAGCGATTTTTCGATATTTCGGAAAACCAAGGTGGTTTTTTGATTACTTCAGTTCTTTTAGACTAAAAAAAATCAAGGGTAAAGTTTGGAAGAAATCGATTTTCAAAGCGAAATACGCCGAACCACTCTTAAAGAGACTGCGTCTTAAATGTCCAGGAACCTTATCATATTCTTCTGGGCGGTTAGGAGCGCATTTAAATCAGCCAGCTCTGAATTTGTTGCCTTTTTTTATTTTTAGAAACTAACAAATTGTTCTTACTCAACATATCAACAGTGCTACAAGCCTCTGAACTTACGAAATTGAATGGCACATTTCAACCCCATCCTTTACATTTTCCACGAAATTTACCACTGAAAACACAGAGGGAGAGTTGCGGGTTTTTTTTAATTAAAACAGATACAAAAACGAAAAAGTAAAGGAAGCCAAGACATTGAAAAAAAATCTTGTTCAATCTTTAAATATCCAATGGAGAATAGAGAATGGAGAATGAAGAGTGGGAAATGGAGTGTGGGGAATGGAGAATGAAGAATGGAGAATAGAGAATGGGGTGTGGGAATGGAATTGACTCTGAAAAATGTAAGCACTTAAACAACCACAAAACGCTTTCTCGTCTTAAATTAAATTTTGAACGAAGACTTATCGTAGGGGACGTAAGGTTTGTAAATAAACTGGGGCACATTCTGTCACGTGATGCGTTTATACCAAAAGCGTGAGCAAAATATTTGATGGATTTAACAAAATTATACCCTTCTCTGAAAACTTAGATGGTGAAATAATTAAAGAAATCAGGATAACTTCTTCCTTATCATCAATTTATTCCGTTCTTTAAATTTTGACGTCTAAACGTTTTTGAAAGAGAGCGCGGATAACAATTATCAGCCCTGAAAATATGTGTTCCACATCATAAAGGGTAAATCTGAAAAAAAAAAAAAATTTATTTCCCATTCTCAATTTCTCACTTTATTTTCCCATTCCTCATCCCCATTCCCCATTCCCCATTCCCCATTCCCCATTCGTCATTCTCCATTCTCCATTCTCCATTCTCCATTCTCCATTCTCCATTCCTCATTCTCCATTCCCCATCCTCCATTCCTCATTCTCCATTCCATATTCTCCATTCCATATTCTCCATTCCCCATTCCGAGAACCTGTTTTAGCCTACAACTTTAAAACAGGTTCTTATTGTGAGAAATTCAGTCACAGCAACAACGCAATTCCATGTTTTAATGTTGCGTTTTATTCTGTTTATCTTGGATGGCTTTGTTAACTTGGTAAATATATGCTTGGATTTTTAACATATTATGCATACAATACAAAAAATAGGCCACGCCCCCCAATGACAAACAAGTCATTTATTTTGAAAACTAGGCTGCGAGCAGTCTCTCTTTTGCTGTGAAATCCAACTGCCACGAACGCGAAAAAAAGCGGGCGCGATCGACGAGCGGTGAGCGGCCAAGCCGCGATCTCTTTTTGCTGCGACTGGCGCCCCGCTGCTGGCAGATCGCGGCTTCGCCGCTCACCGCTCGTCGATCACGTCCGCTTTACCCCGTTCGTTCCAGTCGGATTTCACAGCAAAAGAGACTGCTCGCAGTCTATTTGAAAAAAAGAACCTGAGTAGCCAAATTTTCCAGTTAAGCACCATCTTTTATAATAACCTTCTTAGCCTTGCTTGGAAAAAATTACTTTCCTATAAGCGGGTTTTTACTGTATGTGCTTCTGAGTCTAAAATTGAAAAAATACCAAATTGCACCAATATTGCACTAAGGTCACAGGAACTGTCCCGTTTCGGGGGAGGGGGGTACTCCCGTAAATTTTGAATTGGTGTGTGCCTCGAAGTGTCTTAGACCCTGACCCTCTTTAAGGATGAAGCAAACGAGAATTGTCCAAACACGAAGTATGACACCCTATTCAAAGAAAAACAACGACCAAACAACGGCTAACCGCGCGCGACAAAACACAAATCTCGATAAAATCGCTTTGTTGACAATTTTAGCGGAATTTGCTTTTTGTTTAGCTGGGCATTTACGCACTGCAATTTTAGCTGATACAATTTATATATTCCATCTAAAGATCACACCGGAAACACAATGCCAACAGAGGCAAAAATGATAGCGCCAAAACCATACCCTACCCCGCGGCACATACATGTAAGTACAAGCTGTAAATACGGTCAAGCGGGGTCATATTGTGTGTCAAAAAGCCCAAGAACCCATCTCTCTCCTCGAGGTCGACGTCCCCTTTGGATCGAACTGTGTTTAGGAAGAAACAAATTTCATTAAAACGTGTTGAATATATAAGACTCATCGATTGCTCAAACAGATGTGGCTTTTGCGGCGACTCGATTACGCGGTGCCAATGTCTAGATTCCAGTTTAATTCGTGGAGTCATGATAAGACGCTGTGTACCAATAAACGAAATGCGGGACCCGGTGATCTGGACGATTGGTAAAGCATAATGTTTATTCGCCAATTCAAGGTAAAACATTAAAAACAAATATTTTGAAGCAAGTCACCTTATGATGATGATAATTTAGCGTCAAGTTTATTTTAGATTAGGACAGACTAAAGAATATATGCATCGAAAATAGATTACAAACAAACAAACAAACTTGAAACAAAACTAATCAGTTACAAGGGATATCCGTTCAAACCGGCATTTGTGAGTTAACTAGCTTGTATCATTTGTTTACAGTGTAGAGGAAACCAGTAAAGCCGCCCGCGGGAAGGGACAGAAGACAAGTTCGACCAAAAAGTTCAAAGATATTAAAAGTGACCTCGAAGCTGCCCGAGAACGGATTCGGCGATCCGAGAACTGTACAAAAAGATGGAGGCCGAGTATCAAGCCACCATAGCGGCAAGGCAAAAACGAATCGAGGAGCTAGAAGGTACGAAAAAACAATTATCACAAATGTATGTTTCCATCGTTTTTTGCCAATTTTGTGGACCCGAACGGGAATCACCGCGATGGTAGGAGCGCCAAACGCACAGAAATTACCTATGTTCCTCAGGCTAATCTTAATTAAATTTATTCTCATGTCGAGAACATTGAGAGAAGAATGACGTGCATTAAAAATAATTCGCCCACTTATTTGCATCTCACTGAATAAGAATAGCGACTATTGATATATACCTCATTCTTTAAAACACACCGACACCTATAAATGACCGTGTATTCGAGAATTTTAGCGTACCCTACTACACGTGTTCATGAATTTAAAACCACACCTACCCAACCTTTATACCTGCACTGTATAATGAACAACACAGGGAGCTCTCGATGATTCTAGCACAATTTCCGATCATTCTCCTCCGTGTAAAAACTCCACCGTTCTTGTTACATTTTGCGGGGGATCGTTTGGAATCGTGTAGTAACTATTTACGATCGATATTTAGGAAATGATAAAGGTTGAGGATTATTTAAGGCGCGGCGTTGTATAAATCTATTGTTGTATGAAGCTTAAGTCAGTCCAGAGATACGATTGCAGTTAAATTAGTATATGTTTTGGCTTTGTAGGGGCGAGTTTTCAGGGCAAAGACGGAGACGGTGAGGACGAAGATGCCGACGAAGATGCCGAATTGTACGAAACCGAAGAGGGGGAACCAAAGCCTAAGGAGCCAAAAAAGACAAGGGCTCAAAGAATTACCGAGGTTTGTTAAAAATTTGACTGAATACACTGCATCCTTGACTACAAATTATCTGAAATTTTCAACGAGCTGTTGCCGGACGACTTTTCCCCCTCCAAAGAGATGTGAGTGCGCTTTCTTTTCTCTCTCCCCACCCTCTTTGTGACACAAATAGGCCGCTGCAGAGTGTATACAGCCATTTCAAGAAAGGTTGGCGTACAAGAGCATAAGACCGTACGCTACAATACCGACAGGTTGTATGGGCAACGGTTGTTTGCCTTTGTTTTATCGAAGCTCACAGTTTTAGCCGGAAGGAAGGAGAATCCATTAACATGCGTGCTCGTGCTGTCTCTCTCAACGAGAACTTCGACCAAGCAGTGGTAAATTACTTTTACCCATAAAGCCATTTGGTATTGTCGCATACACTTTTAAGCTTTTGAAGGACAAATATCTCGAAACAGTTGTATTCCTATGAAGTGGATTTACGAAGCTATGGAACCTAATACGGATCTATATTTTCAACCGTCACCGCCATTTAGTACACTAGCGTTGAAGACTACATCAACGGAAAATAAAATTGCCTCGCGGTCCAATGGGAACCAACAGGGTTAGAAGTGTTTTGACGTTTACTAAAAACACGCGCTTGATATAGAATGAAATAGAAATCAAAACTGTATGGGTGTGGTTTGAAGTATTGCGAGTTCACTCTACCGACATTCCCGTTTGCCGTTATATCTCAAACTCGAGGTTTTAGCCCTTTGAATAGTCAAATTGCGTGCTCTTTATCAACAGACGGTCACACTTTTTTAAAAGAACAATGATTGCAGCGGCGAAAAGAAACGGCTAAAATGAAATAAATATCCAATTAAATAAGCTTCCAAAGCACAGATAATAAAACCAAATATAACCTAACCTTTGAAAAGGGTGTAGTGAGTCTCCAACGCAATAAAATCGTGCGTTGTAGACCTCGTAATTTTGATCTATTGTAAGTGAACTCAGATCCTTAATTCTCACACCACATCTATCTCCGGAAAAGTAACAGGCAAAGTCAATAGGTTGAATATACTTGAAAAACTAGAGAGGGTAAAGGACCGTGCACTTAGGTATGACATGTATTTATATCAAAGACCCTTCCGTAAGAAAGATTGCTCGATTTGATTGGTTTACGTAACACATTGAAGGGTCGTCTCACCGAAGATATGTTTCTTACGATAGACAAATGTTTTCAAAAGAAGACATCCACCACTATAGCTAATTCATTTCAAGTAAAGAACACGAATCATCATTAAAGGGGCACAAATATGCTTTTATACCCAAAGTAAGATGTACAAAACATGGTCTAAGGTCTCTTCGTTACTTCGCTGTAAGGACTTAGAATTCGCTGCCGGAGACGACACGCGCCATGGCCGGCACAAGGGAAATTTAAAATTGGATTCCAGACACGCAGTTTACATCTAAATTATGAGGTAATCGTATTACTTATTAGAGTTTTATAGGTTTTATCGTGGAATAATCTCCCCCTGCCCCCGGGGGAATGAATTATCGGCCAAGTATCGGTGAAGTATCGGTGAAGCGTTGGTGAAGTATCGGTCAAGTGTCGTCAAGTATCGGTCATGTATCGGTCAAGTATCGGTCATGTATCGGTCAAGTATCGGTCATGTATCGGTGGAGTATCGATGGTCTAAGACTATATCGGTCGAGACATTTATCGGTCAACTGTCGGCCGATATATCGGCCGATGTATCGGCCGATATGTCGACTGAGGTCACCCACAGTACACATGATCCGTTTTTTTACCTTTTTCTGTTGCAGGACAAAAAACTCAGCCATGAAAATTAAGACCAAGGAATTTGAATGACGAGCTCTGATTTACTGTTAAGTTTGGTTATGTCGACAACCAAGCAATATTGTAGTATGCACAAGCTCGGAGAATTTGTCCACTAAAAAACCAAACAAATTTTTGGAATGGCTTGACATTCCTTAACAAATATTAAATATTCTTAAGAAGTTTGAAAGAATCTTCCGGCGGAAACTGTGTGAAAAGTTTTGACTGCCGGCATTTATTCTATTAGATACCGTGCAGAGCTGCCGGGCATTTAGTCACTGCGTTTAGCGAAATTCTTTCAAATTTGAGAGTGAAGGTTTGAAGTGTCAAGGAGAGTTAGTCTCAATCAAAAACTAATCAAAATTGTAGAATTGCAATAGTGTCCAGGTGGCGGACGAGTGTCGTCATGGAGTTAGTGGTGTCCAGGTGGCGGACGAGTGTCGTCATGGAGTTAGTGGTGTCAAGGTGGCGGACGAGTGTCGTCATGGAGTTAGTGGTGTCCAGGTGGCGGACGAGTGTCGTCATGGAGTTAGTGGTGTCCAGGTGGCGGACGAGTGTCGTCATGGAGTTAGTGGTGTCCAGGTGGCGGACGAGTGTCGTCATGGAGTTAGTGGTGTCCAGGTGGCGGACGAGTGTCGTCATGGAGTTAGTGGTGTCCAGGTGGCGGACGAGTGTCGTCATGGAGTTAGTGGTGTCCAGGTGGCGGACGAGTGTCGTCATGGAGTTAGTGGTGTCCAGGTGGCGGACGAGTGTCGTCATGGAGTTAGTGGTGTCCAGGTGGCGGACGAGTGTCGTCATGGAGTTAGTGGTGTCCAGGTGGCAGACGAGTGTCGTCATGGAGTTAGTGGTGTCAAGGTGGCGGACGAGTGTCGTCATGGAGTTAGTGGTGTCCAGGTGGCGGACGAGTGTCGTCATGGAGTTAGTAGTGTCCAGGTGGCGGACGAGTGTCGTCATGGAGTTAGTGGTGTCAAGGTGGCGGATGTGAGGAGTGGTGTGATTAATAGTGTCCAGTTGGCGGACGAGAGCTCGCGCCTTAAAGAAGTTTAGTCCCGATGGAACACAATGAAAGCCTACACGAGGTCCATGGAAATGGTCGCTGCTTTTGTCGAGAAGGGCCTTTTTTTCAAAACCAAGAGGGTGACAAAAAGAGACCGCAAAGCTATTGGCCAGTTTAAGCACCAGTTGTATGGCTATCGCAGGACGGTTCACTGCCGCACTGCCAGCCAAACAACAGCCAGACAGGTCAATGAGGCCTACACCTAGATTACACCGAAGGATATGAAGTCTTTCGAGACTTTGAAGCTGGCAAGGAGGGATTTGAAAATATTGAGGTTAGGCATGGAGGCCGAGAGTATTTCAAAAAGGGATTTCTCAAAGAGTTGAGACTTTCTGCTGACAACATGCCTTCTTCCAAACGCGTCAAGACCCAGGCCCTTGGAGAATGCGCTTGTGCAGCATTTTGACCAAGACGTGGACGTTGCTTGTAGTCCAACACAAGACAACGCACCACCAAGGTCCGGCGGAAATTGTCCCCCGGACGAGGCGCTGCACAGGTGGATGACCATCTTTGTGAAACACATCAGGCCTCAATTCGCCCACAAGGATGAAGGACCATTTGTTCGTCAAAGACAACGGTTTAGCCTTCACACCAGAAACCATAGGGAAGAGGGTGACTGCGATTTTCAAGACGGTAGGGATGCGTCCTAACAAGAGTATCACTGAGACCAGTATCCGCAGAGATGTACTCCTCTTCCACGTTTGACCTGCCAGTGGCGAAGAAGCGGCTTGTGCACCACCACATGGCAACAGCAAGGCAACAGTAGACAAAAACGACGTACTGCAGGTCAACGCGGAGAGAAGTGCCAGGGCGTACTCCCTGCTGAAAAACATCCGGAAGTAGCACGATGACGAAGAGGAGGAAAACTCGCAGGACGAGGCAATGCAGTACACATACCTTCGTCACTTGAAAGTGGAAATGGTGGTCACCCATAACCCAAGACGAGGAGGAGCTGGCTCCATGTTGGGAAAGCCCTACCAATATACTTTCCAACTATGACAAAGTTGTGGTGGCCCACATCTTTGAGTCACACATTTTCAATGGTCAGCTGCTGACGCGCTTTACGGTCAGAAACATCTGCAGGACAGATATCACCTTTGACGCTACATGTTAGACGTCAGCATGATAAAAAAAATCAGCGACTTTGCACGCCAAAAGATCAATAGTCTTAGGCCTCCCAATTTTTGATTAATTCTGACTTGCTCGACCGCAATTCCAGTGTGAGTTCGTCTACAGAGTCGTCATGAAAGAAAGACTCTTGTTTTATATATTTATCTATTTATTTGTTTGCCACTTACACACGCACACACATACAAAAATAAATTACAGTTGTTTACAACAATTTATAATAATAACTATATTAATATCATTACACAATAATGTATACTTAATCCAGATAAAATTACAATTTAGGGTCATTTATAAGTAGTGTGGCGAGGAAGCCCAGCAGATGATAGAAACTTATCAAACCTGGGTTCCCCACACGATGTAGGAGATAGATTTGCTAATTACAGACGGGCAAGTTTAATTTAGTTTTCTGTCAATGAGGAATTTTTAAGCAAAGTCTTATTATTAAAATCACAACTAGTTGCTGGATTACTTGCGCAATTTATATAATTTAAAATAATTTTAAAGGCATATATTACAAAAAATATAAATCGTATAATAATGGATTCTAAATATAAACAATTAAAATATAGTAAAAATACTTAGATTTACATTTGCTCTTTTGCTACATGGTGCATTATGAAGGAATTTTGAAACCTTTTGGTTTTAATACCAGGCATAACAGACATTCGCTTATTCCTTAGGTTGTACTGAGAGGCCTTATTGTGCGCAGGTGGCAGGTCAGCTAGTTTATACTGGCCATCACTCTCTTTAGTCAGACTGAATAGACTTACGCATAATTCCTCTCGCCTGTCAAAAAGTGTTTTCAGATTTGCATCTTCTGGCACTTTTCTAAACGATGCCTCTGGATAAATGATCCTTAAAACTGGCATCTGAATCCTCTCGATTTGATCAGACAAGTAGACTTGCAAGCTAGAATGGAAAGCTTGAGAGGCACATTCTAAGACAGAACGAATTCATGCGTAGTAGAAGTGAATTAGAGATAGGCAGTCAATCCCAGCGCCCTTAAGTTGCTTAAACAAATAGATTCGCTGAGACGCTTTCACAGTAATATTATCTACGCGATCATTCCATTTTAGGTCACCCCTTACGGTAACGCTTAGTACTTTTGCTGATTTAATGGTTTCAAAAGAATTGCCATTGGCCTCGATTACGGTGTCCTCGCTTGTTTTTCTTCGAAAGTCTATCCGGAGGTGCTTGCCCGTTAATGAGTTCAGCTTGAAGTTGTTGTCGTTTGACCACCAAAGGACATGAAGGCCGTAGGCGATCGCTAACGCCAGAGCCATGAAAGATCGCTTCGCTCTCAAAGCTTCGTCATGCCCTTGGAGAAAGAAATTCTTAAATCATTCCACCAGGATAGTGTGTTAAAATTAGGGAGAGGTCAGGTGCTACGAAAAAGTTAAAAACTTTTTTCTGAGGGAGGCAGACCTCTAAATAAACCCTGACCTTAGCAGCCCTCCGTGTACATATAATTGTACATATCAACTGCTCAATAACATATTATATTGATTGTAAATACTGCTGTAAATTGAATTGTAAATATTTTGAAACTGTAAATATTATGCTGTTGTATATATGTAAATATCCTAGCAATACCGAGTCGAGCTGTCTACTCGATGTTAACACCTCCAGGTCGAAGAGGTTTGTCAGGGATCTAGCACAAGCTGGGGTACTCAACCCCAAGGAGTGTCCCACAAATTCTCTCAAATCTCAGGATAATAATCGTCATTTGATACGGCGACCAGGGAAGCAAGGCTTCTCTTTTAAACCCCTTCAACTTTACATCGATCTACTCAAACTAAGCACCATTTACTTGGCTGTTTAGCCAATACATTGCTCATCACCACTTGCAACTTTCATGGTAAACAAAGCATGCACGATAGAGAAATTAAGAGCCAAAGCTAGACCAAAATTCCATAAAAAATGCAAACATATCTCTGTCAATTACGTTAGTGAAGGTATCTGTCTTCTCATTCTTTACAACCTGAATAAAAATTCAAAAAGAAACACATCACAAGAAACCCAAGAGCTTAACACTGCGCCAATATGATTTTGGTTAGTAATCGTCTTCGTTAATTAATAATAATAATAATAATAATAATAATAATATACAGTATTTATAGAGCGCTAATTCCCAATGGTCCAAAAGCGCTTTACATAATAAAAATAAGAACAAAATCCTAAACCTACAAAACTACAAAACTACATAGTCATCCTATAAAAACATCATCATTCTATACAACATCATAACCAATTTTAAAAAGCCACGTCTTGAGCTTAGATTTAAAAGAAGAAAGGGAATTACAAGATCTAAGTTCGAATGGAAGTGCATTCCAAACAGAAGGTGCGGCAATAGTAAAAGACCGGCCACCATAAGTTTTAAGATTAAATTTAGATGTAGAAAGTAAAAATTGATTGGAGGATCTAAGAAGTCTACCAGGTGTATAAGGCTTGATGAGATCAGTGATATAGCTAGGTGCAGCACCATGAAGCGCCTAAAATGTAATTACTGCAATTTTGAAAGTTATTCTTTGTTCAATTGGTAGCCAATGAAGTTGAATAAGCAACGGCGTAACATGCTCATATCTACTAGTAAGGTGAATAAGCCTAGCAGCACTATTTAGGACACTCTGTAAACGTTTCAAGATACATTTAGGCTGACCGTAGAGCAGTGAGTTACAATAGTCGATCCTTGCAGTAACAAAGGCATGAATTAGAGTTTTACATGTATCGTAAGAAAGAAACTTGCGAATCTTAAAAATATTGCTTAAATGAAAAAACGAAGACTTGCAAACAGCAGTAACGTGCGGCAACATCGATAGAGAAATTAAAAATAACTCCAATATTTTTAGCAGCAGTTGAACAGTCAACAGTGTCAGAGGCAATCACCAGGTTTGTTAACGCAGGACGTGGGCGATAGGAGGATGAAAAAACTATAATTTCAGTCTTCCCACTGTTCAGCTTCAGCTTGTTATTTAACATCCAAAGGTCAATATCTTTAACACAATCTTCAAGAGCAGATGTACATGTTGACATATCCTCAGGCGATGACGTTTCAAAAGATAAATATAGCTGTGTATCATCAGCATAAAAGTGATAAGATAGACCATGAGATCTTGCAATATCACCTAAAGGGGAAGTGTACAAAGAATACAGCAAGGGGCCCAAAACGGAACCCTGAGGTACACCATAAGGTAAGGCATGCACATCAGAAGAGACATCTTGTCTTAGATGAAATTAGATGAAAACTACGCTTAAACTGGTGACTTTGTTACATGGAGAAGTGCGATAAAAGTGCACAACCCAAAAAATAAGTTTTTTTAACCTCTTTAACTCTATAAAAATTAATTAAATTAACAGTAGCTTACATGGTTGTTTAGCCAACACATTGGTCAATATTAATGGAAACTTTCAAGGTAAACGGAGCATGCACGACATGCTTTTATATCTAGCCGCCTGAACTATTGCAACAGCCTTGTATTTAGAGCTCCTGAATGCCATCTACACAAATTACAGAGTCCAGAATGCAGCTGCACGCCTCATATTACAGGAGAGCAGATTTTGTCACGTGACACCTCCACTCAAGTCATAACAATGACTGCCCGTAAAACATTCCATAGCTTTTAAAATTATCTAACATTTTTTTAAAGCAATACACGGTCGTGCCCCAGCCTACATAACTGAGCTGATTTCAGTTAGAGACACCGGAAGATATGATTTATATTCCAATGACGGCTTACTTCTTGCTCCTTGTAAGGGGAATACACTCACTACGCTTTGCGATCGTTCTTTTCATGCAGCCGCTAAGGCACTTTTACGAGAAGATACAACACCAACGACGAGGTATGACCGTGAACGAGATAAGAGAACGCATCCGAAGGGAGCTGCTGCAAGGGAACTGTGATTGAATTACCTTCGTCATGAATGTTCCGTCTTCGAGTCATATGAGTGGAGTTTGGGAGCAGTAGATCCATTCTGTAAGATGCATCCTCTCCCCTCTTCTTCAAAGAAATGGCCTGCGACTGAACGACGAGTCAACTATGGACCCTCGTGTGCGTGATAAAGGCCATCGTCAATAGCCAGCCAATGTCTATTGATCTCTTGAAAGACCCACGCTCGCTAGCTCCATTAACACACGACCACTTGCTCACCATGAAAACGAAGATCTTTCTCTCACATTTGGTTGCCAATCGATCAACATGGCGTCTCGTGCGTTATCATGTGTGCTCTTGTAACATTATATGCGTCTTTTGTTCTTTCAAAATAGGCCTGAATACTTATCCGATCTAATGCCTGGTTACGAAGCTTCAAATGCCTTCAAATTATATTTTCATAATTCTTTGCGTAATAGAACACAAAAACTGCGTAGAATAAAGAAATACCTCTCAACAAATGGCAGAAAAAGATCAACCTAGCAGTCATAGTGTTTTTTAAGGATCGTAGTCAACCACACCTTCCTTTTTAGTGGTATTATTACTTAAGTGACCTTAAGTGGAAGTCATGTTGACTACATATATAAAAAGCTTGCAAGAAGCTCTACTCCCTACGTATTCTACGTCGAGCCGGCGTTGATCAAGGTAGCATGTTAAAGGTCTATACAAGCTCTGTTAGATCTGTTCTAGAGTACACCGTGCCTGTGTGGCAATCCATTCCAGGTTATCTGTCTGACAAAATTGAATCCATACAGGAAAGGACGCTTAAGATAATTTTCCCGTGTGCAGATAGCTACTCAGATGCCCTCGAGTTAGCACGGGTGGAGACACTTGCGTATAGAAGAGATATCTAAAGAGTGTATGTGCAAAATGAAGGACTTAAACCACCCTCTTCATCCTCTTTTACCAACAAGCCTAGACGATACCTGTCCTTACACCCTAAGGCACAAATCAGACCAGCTGTACTTTAACAGAAACGTTACTACCTGTAGAACGAAGTGCATCGAAGACTTTTTCATTTTTAAGTATTTTTAATAGATGTGATGCATGTTGTGCATAGCTAGGAATCACATTTCATTTGTAACCTCGTGTGTCGTATCGTTCGATTCGCTCGCTCCGTGAATTATTGTATTTTTTGTGTTTATTATGCCTGCTAAGCGCAAATCTCTTTGCTCTGGCTGCAAGACACCGAAACAAAACCATGTCTTTGCTGCCCCCGAGCAAGCACTGTGCCGGGCCGCCAGCTGAGAACAAGATTCTTGATTATGAATTATCAGAAGGCGGGGAGTCGTCGCCATGCCAGGACAAATCAGTTTCTTCGCCTTTGGCCACAAGTGGCCCGCAAAAGCAACTTGAATTGCACCAGCTTCTGGTCGCGATGCGGAATCTGTTACTGCAGTTGGAAGGCATCACAAAAGAGCAGACGACAATGAAAAAATGAATGCATGAAACCTCCGCCAGGAACGCCCCCAAAATACAGCTTGCCAACAGAAAGTTTCGATGGCTCTTCGTGTACTTGTTTGACGTACAAATGCGCGTCCATGCAGCCTCACGTAAGGATGCTCAAGTGAGCCTTGACGTCTTGGATATAACCTTGTATACAACCATCCTCGACGCTCCCGCCCTTCGCCTCTACCCAAAGCAATGTACCTTTGCAAGTCCATTGATCATCTAGTGCGGGATTGATCCTTTCTCGCGCAAGAAAAACCACAAGAGGCGGCGAGCACTCCATCAAGGCCTTTGGTTAACGGCACATTGGCGATCGACTCATGGAAATGACAGAAGTGCTTTACCGTCGCATGCCAGGAAGGCTGCAACCTTTATCAACGAAAGTGGTGAAACTTCGGAGAGGCCTGCAATCGAGCCCACTTGTGCAGAGCTTGTCGGGGGGACCACCTCCAGGTCGAGGGAGTTACTACATCACGGGCGACAAGCGGGGGAAGAAGAAAAGATTGAAATACGAGTGGTCAGCGGGAAATAAATTTAATACCTCATATAGAGACATATCAGTTATAGTTGCGGAAAACAATAGTGTTGTGAAGCCGAACTATCAACAGTATACTTCGCTAAATAAAATGTTAAGCAATTTTTCAACAGTGTTGATGGCACATATATCTTTTACTGCTGTAATAAATAATGGAGGCATCGGAAAAGGCATCGGTGGCATCCGGAAAGGCACCAAGAATTATATTCACGTTTTGTAACTTGCTGCGTGACGTGCGTGGCGAAAAAAGGAAACCAAACCGTGGTCCTCATATGAATTCTCCCACCTTGGCCCAAAAATGTTTCAAATTTTTCGCAACTTTATCTGTTCCTATTCGTAGGTCCGGCCAAGCCTTTATGGTCATTGGCCCCCGTATAGCCGCTCACTATGGCTTATAAATACAGGTGTTTAGTGTTAACTTGTAAAACTCCCCGCAGAAGTCAACGGCAGTTAGACGAAACGTGTCGGAGAATAAAGAAATTTTACAACTACTGTTCTCGGAGTGCTGCTCACTTTCAGTTCAGTTTTAAAGATTTTTTTAGAAAATTTGGTGCGATAGCTATGGTCAGTTTTCCATGCAGGTTGTCTGGATATACTTTTCACAGAGACATTGGGGCGACAGAGACACCAACACAACATTTCACCTGCCGTTAGGTTCGAGAGTTAAGTTTTCATCCCGAGTTCATTTCTTAAATTGAATTGGAAAAAAAGCACTTCGAACGGAAAACAGAATTATTTTAACGTCTGGATCTTTTGAAAAAAGGTTTCCTAAACGAGTGGCCCTGATTATCAATATTTGAGCATGGTAAACACATTAGCCTTAACTTGGCTGTTTCTCGAAGCTCAGTGTATTCCTACATGCCTTTTTCACGTGAAACGAGGCAATTGAATATATATAATAAACACTAAAAGAACTACAGCTGATGGAAATTTTAAATTTCTTATCTACAGGCTGTGGATACAAACTTATTAATGACTCTAAAAATATAAAAATCTAGAACGAAATTTTTTTAGAGTTGCTTAGCTTTTCATTTTTCCGGAATCGAAAGTCGAGATTACAAAATTCAACTGAAAAGCAAACCAACTGTGATTGACGCCTCAAACAAGTCAAGATACTTATTTTCAATAAAAGCTAAGGTTTTCGTTTGTCTCACGATGTAGTCACGTGTGATGTAGATCGCGACGTTTCGACTGCATACTGCTAGTCTTCTTCAGGCGATAAGGTCGACTGGTCATGCGTGATCTTATAGAGCATGATGCTCTGCTGTGATTAGTTGTTTTTCAACAGCTCTGATTGGTGCATTTGACCACTCGGTGATTTGCTCCCTCGGCGGTCTGCTGTCGCACGACTCTCCTGTTTTTGTGTTTTTTGATCGTGGGCATCCACGCTTCTGGAATTTCTATTCCACTATCCCTGTTGATGTTGTTAAGGTGAAGTCTTATGTGAATTGCCTCTTTGACCCTGTGCGTGTAGTAATAAGGGTCACGATCAATAAACTTTACTTCGTTCCAGAGTGGCTCGTGTCCGGTGTTGTGGGCATGCTCTGAAACGGCGGAGGTCTCGGTACGGGCGAGTCGAATGTCTCGATGTGCTCCTTAATTCTGTCTTGCATAGGTCTTCCAGTCTCTCCGATGTATACCTTGCCACATTCGAAGGGAATCCTGTAAACCACGCCATCTTGTTTAGCCGGGCCGACAGCGTCTTTTGGCGTTGTTTATCAAAAAACACAAAAACAGGAGAGCCGTGCGACAGCGGACCGCCAAGGGAGCAAATCACTGAGCGATCAGCAACGATCGAAATGCACCAATTAGAGCTGTTGAAAAACAACTAATCACAGCAGAGCATCATGCTTTATAAGATCACGCATGACCAGTCGACCTCATCACCTGAAGAAGACTAGCAGTATGCAGTCAAAACGTCGCGATCTACATCACACGTGACTACATCGTGAGACAGACGAAAAACTTACCTTTTATTGTTATTCACCACGATGAATAACCACAACCTTTTCTATACTTATTTTCGTTGTACAACAAGTCAATATCGTAAAAATCATTCTTCTTGATGCCTTTCCCGGTGTCACCGATGCTTTTCCCGGTCGATGCCTCCGTTGGTTAATATAGCAGTAAAAATATTATTCCAGTCAAAGCGTTTGGAAAATTGCTTAACTTTTTAAGTAGCGAAGGATAACCTGGCGACATTTTGGCTTTACAACACGATTGTTTTTTTGCAAGCTATAAAACGTAAATACATCAGATCTTGACAAGTCTACATAAGAAAATCGCATGGGGATGATTCCATTACCCATAAGTATTGCTATTACAAATTATGGGTGGATTCTTTTCCTGGAGTTTGATGCCGAGTCAAATACGTCCACATTATACAAGGCTCGATTGCACAGTCCTGTTTATGAATTAATCCCACCTTAAAAAGGCACAAGGGCAAGAGAAGTTCATCATGCGCATGGTATTGCATTCCTTGCCTGTAAAAGTGGCCTACTTAAGGCAGTAGAGCTTTTGCTCAGAAAAAGGAGAGGTGACCTCGAATAGATCGCTAATCAGTTGAAATTGAGCTCTGTGGGAACTGTGCAAGAGATTAAGAGTCGCATGGAAGGCCAACTCAACAACCCAAGAACGATAGTCAACAGCCATTTTTTGAATCACTGGTGTGCGTAGACAGCAATCTTTTCTATGCAAGTCAGAATTCTGCTGGTGATCAACGCAAAATTGTGCAGTTAATCCTGCAGAGTGATGGTGTTAGGCTCAAGTGTATTGAAGAGCATGCTACCGTGTCGTGTGTTGAAGACTGGGGAAAGGTAAACAGTATATGCATAAATAATATGCGCATCTTCTTGTCTAAACGACATGGTATAATTAGGATAGATTTGACAACAAGACCATTTCCTCATTCTTGATGCTTCAAACAATCTCTGCATTTCAACTAAATTTGGACCTGATATGCTCTTCACCAATCAGAAAAGTTCAGTTTGGACGTTGCGATGAACTAGAGAAGTAGATCTTCTGGTTAAGAAGAGGGCTCCTTGGATGGACCATCGACAACATGTTGTTTTAAGCAACTGATGAGAGTCGCCACCGAGTTTGAAAGTGTAGTGTGTGTGATGACCAAAATCAACCATTGCGCAAAATTTCTTATGGCAATTGGCCCAATCTACGAAGCTTTCTCTGTTCATAACAAGAGTGCTTTGTATGAGTCGAAGACTGCAGAAAAAGCGATCAGTTTGGCTTGCCATTGCAAAACTGTTCTAGAAGAACATGCATATCAAATACGTACTGAGAATAACACCACTGGCGCGCTGAATGGTCCCCAAGGCCATGTCTCTGCAAAAATAATGAACTCTGTTGAGTTTGTGGAATGGGGCCCAGGAAGACTAGCAGACATTCTGACAGAATACGACAACCAAGCATTTGATCTTTTAAGCTGTATGACATTAGACGGTGAAAATTGTCACGCAACTGTCCATTCCAAGAAAGTGAACACGTCTAAGCTTGAGTATGCTGAGTCATTTGATGCAACTATGAAGGAGAGCGTGAAACGTGCTGCAAGTTGGGCTGCATATTGTCACAGGAGTCGCAAGTCCTGGTACTCAAAGCCCAACACATCGCTGTCTATTGACAATGTACCATTGATGATCCTCTACCCGCGGTCAACCTCCCTTCAAATGACTGCGACATCTTACGAAACTGAGCCTCGACATATGGTGCAGCATTAAGACAAAGGACAGTGCCGCAAGAAACAACAGTGGCTAAGCAGGGATCAATGCCTGAGTTTCTTTATCAACGCCACGTCGAAGTTGGTGACAAGGGGAATTTGAACTTAGGAGTTAACGAAGATGAAGATCTGAACGAGCATGAAGTGAGGAAGCTAGTGTATCTGATGAAGGCCAGCAAGATTTTGACGAACGTAGTGGAGAAGAAGTGTAAGTCAGTACTGATGACCACAATTCTCTGGACCAGCAAGATGAATCAGCAACATCGACAAATTTTCTTTTGGGTGTAAGGTCGCGATATGGAAGGGCGGTGAAGTTCAATAATCGACTGTTATTTCATATATAAATATTACCAGAGTAAACATCACAACAAGTTCTTGCCAGCGTTTTAAAAAAGGAACAAATTTTAGACCAAGTTCCAGGCTACACGTGACTGATTGACTCAACATTCCAATAGAATCTCCAAACTTTCAGGTCTTAGTTCGCAAATGGAAATGTTAGATTAGGGATTTTCGATGGAACTTTCCAGAGCTATAGCTTTTTGCAACCGTAAAATTACAATCCTATAGGGGACGTTTGTGTGAATCTCCTTAATTTAACTGGGCTCTATTACCAGCTGCTGAGTCCGCAGAGACCACAGTCGAGGTCCTCAAGAGAGCAGCTGAAATAAAGTGGGGCATCTCACCCATAGAACTTCGCTCGCCGAACAGTTACAAAAAATGAAAGAAGAAACTTCAACAAGGAAATTTCGGATCAGTTTTTGTTTCTGGGCAACCAACCTCGGGAAAAAATCCCTCCCCGGGTGGCGTTTTTACTATCCGTAAACTGTCCTCGGTTGACGTCCACGTAGCGTCCACGGTATTTATCGAGCTTGGGAAACACGAACCGACTTCGGTTTTTAAACTGTACAGGGGTCCCGTTATCTGACCTCGGCTTGTTGTTATTACATAACGATGCTCGTTTTGTAGATAACGTGTACGTTAATAACCGACCTTAGAATACCGTTCATGGCCCTGCTCAGTCAAAGAATATATTTTTAAAACCCACCTCGATATATAGCCCAGTCCTGTTGGGTGGCTTCTAACTGCCCCCCCCCCCCCTCCTTCTCCCTGAAAAAAAAAACCTTCGACGCAGTGGCTTTCAGTGTTTTTCTAATAGTTTCAAATTTCTTCAATAGTTTTCACCCTAATCTTTCTTTTCTTTTTCACTCCGTCCACAAAAAGAGGGGATGCCGCTGATATGTTGGTCTTGTTTTATTATTCTGATGTAAGTAACGCGAATCTAGATTATGTTTTAAAATAACTTTATTTTTATGTCTTTACCTATTTCAAGTTATATCGTACCATTTATAGGTCCATAGAGCAAATTGGACTGTTAACTTACTGCACCTACATACCAGAGCAGAAACAAAAAACATCGCAACTAGTATAGTTTAAAAGATTTGAAGTTGTTCCTCTTAGGGTTGAAAAAATGTTAAGGTAAGTCAATAAATCAAGATCTTGGTACCTCTAATGGGTTATGTTCAATTTTCTTTTTTTTTTTCCTGCTATGCAGTTGGTATAAGTTTAAAGTACCAGAATTTCGGTTGGAAATTGTGGCGGTTATATGGCAAGGAAATTGCGCATAACCAATCGATAGCTGCTCCCTCTCTATTGCCGCCACATTCTCTCGTCCAGGCAGGATTGGAGATCTTCTCTGCGCAGCCCCTTTCTCCTTTTCTGCCCCAGTTTCAATTGACTCCAAACGGACTCCACCTTTTGTGTGTGCACGCCTGTTAGTGGATCCACAAAATTGTGCGCGTACACAACAATTCGGTGCCTGTCGACATTAGGCAAGTTGGAGTCTCCTGTATGCACTTCTGGTGCCTGGCAAGACGCATCTTTGAATGATGGGCAGAAGAGTTGCTGCATTCCCTCTGTCCACCACTTGGAAATAGCCTCTTGCGAGACTATTCGCACGAGAGACTATACCAAACACCCACAAGTCACGAGCAGCCCTCCTTCCCTTGTTGTACTGCAAAGATATAAAAAATGTTACTCAAGTATTTTTTTCTTATTAGGATAAAAGAGCGACGCAGGAACTGCATTTCGCTTTCGATTTCAAAAAAGGGAAGGGAAGGCGGGCAACGACTTCTAACCGATGTATCAGCAATCCTGCCTCAAAATTCCTGGAATATTTATGGGGCCAGAAGCTGGGCAACTCCGAGAGCAAGTTTGGGCAGAAGTAAATCCTATTTGGTTTCAAAATTTCCGTACACTGCTAACGACACAAGCACCCAACAGCTCAGCCGAATAGTTCTCGGAGGGGATATCCACAAAAACCCAGGTCCAACGGAAAAGAGAACCCCAAAATACCCTTGTAAGGAGTGTGGGAAAGGAGTTCGCTCGAATCAAGATGATTTGTTATGTACTGAGTGCAATGTCTGGTCACATGCTAAGTACATAAACCTGAGTTAAGCCGGCTTCAAGTACTATCTGGACTACCCAGATATTGAATGGACCTGCTCCCTATGCTCGCTTCCTTTTAGGTTTGAGCAAAGTTTGGTTGGAGTAGAAAGTCTAACTCAACATGGCGGCGAAGGTGAATATGCAAATAAGGATGTGGCTGGATATGCTAATGACTTGCCTGAGCCTACTGAGCCTACAAACTCTCAACTTCTACCTCTTTGTTGACACTAAAACCTCTCTCAACTGTTGCCGGTCCATGTGACAAAATTAGGATACGTTTTACATCACTGAAAAGACTCTTGTAGTTCTCGTTTGCCATACATTCAATAAAGAGAGTATACACTCTGTCTTCTGCTGATTGGAAGTTAGCAAATCTTTCTGACCCAAAAACTGGAATGCTGTCCAAAAACATAACAAACTGTTGCAGGAGAGTGTCACATTCTTCCTCTTTAACTCTTTTAGCATTAACTAGCAATCTCAGGACTTCCTTTAATTTTGCTGAACAAGCTTCCTTGTTTGAGGCCATCTTGACTAGATTTAGCCATGATTAATGCCGAACAAGGGAATAAAATGCTGGACACTTTTCCAACATCTTCAAGAGTTGAATGAGACAAGTTTTACTTTCTATCCTAAGCTCCATAACCTCCTCTCACCTGGTTTGCAATTACCAGTGACTTTCAATTTTTCACTAGCAAATCCACCATCAACTCTCTCATTATTCACACCAATCTTCTGGTCAGCATCTTTGATCTTCACTAGTTATTCATCACTAGTATCTTGAAGTACGTTACTTTTAATAAATCTCCTCACCAGAAACCTGATGATCATACAAAGCTCATCACTGAGAAATGATACTTTGCAAGAAATGGCTGCAGTTGATTTGCAGTGCACTTAAAGAAGTGTAACTTGGCTACAAAGCAAGGGTCTGTAAGGCACTCCTTGACAACTTAATATGATTTGCTTTTGGGCCTGTTAACCCTTCCATCTTCTGTAGCTTTAACATAATCAGCTACATTGTCCCAAAGCATCAGCATTCTTTGGCAAAGTGGTATATTCTCAAGCCATCTATGGCAGACAAATTTCAATGGCATCAAAGGGCTTCCAGATATGGTCACAAAGTCTTCTCTTCTGGCAGGAGCATCCTTAAAGATCCTACAAACTGGAAAGAAACAAAGATACTTGCCATCCAGTAGCATCCATGCCTCTTTTAAAAATGTTGCGCACTACATGCAGACCACAAGACTCAATGTTTATGAGAGTGGTACCATAGTCAGCGTTAACTTTCTTCCTTAATTCTCATAAAACTTCAATTTAACACTTGGGCCATCAATGCGGACCTGTATGATGTTCTTTGCTTGCAAACAAATTTCTAACACACGTTTGGTGCGATGATCTATCAAGTTGTCAGCAGTATCATGGCCTAAATTAGCAGTAGACGATAAAATTTGTCATCAGCTCCTTCATAAGCATTTTAAACATCAGCACAAAAGGTAAAAGAAGAACCAATATTTTACCTAGTCCATAATAAAAGACTCAACACTCACCAAGAAATTCATTGTTGAAACATCGTTGTGACTTGGTTGGTTTGATCATTCCAGAACCTCACATGGGCATCTATTTCCTTTTCCGACATTTTTGTGTTAAGATTTTCATCAAACAATACAACAAAAGGTCCACTGACACTGTCTTGGAGCAGCTTTTTTAAGAAGTTCAGCCAGACCAAATACACCTCAATACGCTGCTTTTTCCTCTCCACAAGCAAACTGTCTAACAATTTGACTGTCAGGGAACATTGCTGAAAACAGTTGAGAAGTGTCCTTCGACGAGTTAAATGAATAGTGACTTGTAATAAGTTTCAGTGTCCAGAGTGTTTCAGCTTTAAGCACATTATCCTTAGTCACATGTCCTTCCAAAGATGGTTGTGATCTTGGAGTTGCATTGTCTTGAGGCAGACGGATTGTCATTACATCTTGTTGTTGAGACTGCAATGCTCCTGCTTTTCCTGCTTCAGCTAAATTTCCATTTCCACATGATCCAAAACCAAATGAGGATACTATCACTAGTTGTTCACCTCCACTTCTGCTGTTGTTTTAATGCCCTTCACTTTCCATGTGCGATTTCTCTCCCATGCTTGAAATGTCAATCATTCGATCACAGAATTTGCATAAGACCTTTTTTTTTCCCCTTTGACCTTTTGAATTCCTTTAAGACACAATAAACAGGACCAGAGTTGAATAAATTTCACACTTTGAGCAACATTTCCCTCGTGGTTTCATTTGCTCAGAGGGGGCAACACAATACACCTGGGAAACCCCATTAACTGCGCGGTTACTTAGATGATTTGAATAAGAAACACTGAATTGTCCTGCTTTACAAAACTTTGCTGTTTTTGAGTCTCTAAATGTCCTCAAACCTGTCTTGAGCAAAGCCTTTTGTTCCCTGATGAGGAACGTGTCTTTGCTAAACAGTGCCTTAGAGGTAACTAGAGACTTACAACTATTCTGATCATTTGTTAATTCTCCCTTACCGGGGTAATTACTTTTCCACTCTACTCGCTGTCGTATTCAACTGAAGATATCCTTGTAATGAAGATGACATATGACGTTTACAACACTCATCTTCTCTCCTGCATCTTCATTATCCATATTGTAGATCCATGATGCACTTTTTTGGATTAGCCTTAGATCCAAAAATGGACCGATGAACCGATGCGGTATACACGAAGTATGAAAATGAAAAACAATTGATTGAAAAGAAGGAAAAGGAAGAATTGAACTGCCAGCATATAATTAAGCTTCGAGAAGAAGAATTTCAAAGAATACTACAACAGACCATTATAAAGAAGAAATCCGTGGAAGCAATCTTTGAGGCACTTATCGAACATGTTAAAAATGTGATTGAAACAAGAGCGGATGACAAAAATGCAGGAATGGCTTTGCGCAAAAATGAAGGTGATATCAAGCTTGCGCTAGCAGACTGTAGGAGCGCGCACACCAAACTACTAGAGATATCAAATGAGGCCACCGCAGAGAATGAAATTGAATGGATTCGAATAGTTCAAACATGTTACAATGAGACAATTGAAAAAATTCAAACTTGCACCGCCACAACAGAAAATAGAACCAACGCCAGACAAAATTTTACACTTCACATGGAAAAAGTTAAAATGCTATCGTTTAATATAACAATCAGAGAGTATCCACAATTCAAACAGGATTTTCAAAAACAAGTGATGCCAACGTTGGAAAAAGACAGTGCGTGCTTCATTCTACGCTCCCGCTTAGAAAGGGAACCAGTGAAAGGCATAGATCATGACATCAAAGAAATGTGGAAACGACTCAACAAAAAATATGGAGATCTAGCCTAATAAACCGACGCAATCATTAATACAGTTAAGGACATGAGACTCATTAAAGAGGGGGGAAATAAAAGATTCATAGAATTGGTTGATGCTGTAGAAGATGGATATAAAGATCTGAAAAGACTTGGATTGGAAAGAGAAATCACATCCACAAGTTCAATTAGCATAATTGAAAGAAAACTACCTGCTAGTATAAAAAGGGAGTGGGCTAAACTGGTTAGCACAGACAATAGCACAGTAGACAAAACCGACAAATTTCCAAGTCTTCTAAGCTTTCTTCTCACCCAGAAAAGAGCAATTGAATATGATACCAGAGAGCTACGACTTACTACTACCTCAACAATAAAGGGCTCAGCACATTATGCAAAAAAAATAAAAAACAAGGAGTCAGTAGAAAGACGAGAAGACAACACCCGCCCCCAAAATAACAAATGTTTGTTCCACAGAGAATCATATTATCGGACAAGCGAATGTAAATTCTACCTATCAAAACTAAATGAAGACAAAATGAAAATATTAAAGGAAAAGGGAGCCTACTGGTCA